>NW_027449021.1:300000-457500 GCF_030867145.1 Opisthocomus hoazin
CCCTGCAGATATTTGTCAGCATTTATAAGGTCCCCTCGCAGCCTTCTCTTCTTCAGGCTGAACAAGCCCAGTTCCCTCAACCTCTCCTCGTAGTGGAGATGCTCCAGTCCCCTCACCATCCTTGTAGCCCTCCGCTGGACTCTCGCCAGTAGCTCTTCATCCTTCTTGAACTGGGGAGCCCAGAACTGGACACAGTACTCCAGATGAGGCCTCACCA
Organism: Opisthocomus hoazin; assembly: GCF_030867145.1. Taxonomy (NCBI): domain Eukaryota; kingdom Metazoa; phylum Chordata; class Aves; order Opisthocomiformes; family Opisthocomidae; genus Opisthocomus; species Opisthocomus hoazin. The sequence continues at coordinate 300,218 of NW_027449021.1, forward strand.
GGGCAGTGCAGAGGGGAAGGAGAACCTCCCTTGTCCTGCTGCCCACACTCTTCTTGATGCACTCCAGGATCCCATTGGCTTTCTTGGCAGCCATGGCACACTGCTGGCTCATGGTTAACCTGTCATCCACCAGGACACCCAGGTCCCTCTCCGCAGAGCTGCTCTCCAGCAGGTCCACTCCAAGCCTGTACTGTTGCATGATGTTGTTCCTCCCCAGGTGCAGGACCCTGCATTTGCCTTTGTTAAACCTCATCAGGTGCCTCTCTGCCCAGCTTTCCAGCCTATCCAGGTCACGCTGAATGGCAGCACAGCCTTCCGGTGTGTCTACCACACCTCCCAGTTTGGTGTCATCAGCAAACTTGCTGAGGGTACCTTCTAACTCTTCATCCAGGTCGTTTATGAAGAAGTTAAACAAGACTTGGCCCAGTACTGACCCCTGGGGGACACCACTTGTTACCAGCCTCCAACTAGACTCAGAGCCGCTGATGACAACCCTCTGAGTTCTGCCATTCAGCCAGTTCTCTATCCACCTCACCGAATACTCATCCAGCCCACATTTCCTGACCTTCCTTAGGAGGATATCATGGGAGACTGTGTCGAAAGCCTTGCTGAAGTCCAGGTAGACAACATCCACGGCTCTCCCTTCGTCTACCCAGCCAGTCATGTCATCATTTCATAACACTCTGTTTCTGAAATTCTCCACTGTGGGTCCTTCCCACCGGCTGCAGTTCTCCACAAACTGCTCTATAGTGGATCTTTTCCACAGGGTACAGTCCTTCAGGAATGGACTGCTCCAGCATGGGTCCACCCCCAAAGGCCACAGGTCCTGCCAGAAAACCTGCTCCTGCGTCGGCTTCTCTCCATGGGCAGCAGTTCCTGCCAGGACGCTGCTCCACCGTGATCCTTCTTGGGCTGCAGCTCTCACTGTCCTAAGGGATAAAGGCCAGCCCAGCATGGCTTGTCTTCTGGACCAGACCACCAGATGTCCTGGAGGATGGCTGTTTCCTGTGCTGGTGGGAGTTGTTTAATGTTGTTTAATGCTTCTAACACACCAGTGTCTTGGCTATTGCTCATCCATGTCTGCCCAGTGTCAAGGCCTTCTATGTTTCTCACTCTGCTCCCTTCCAGTGAGTAAGTGGGTGGTGGGAAAGAAGTTGAGAGGGAACACAGCCAGGACAGCTGATCCAAACTGACCAGAGAGATATTCCATACCATATGACCTCATGCTCACGAATAAAAAAGTGGAACAGAGGAAGAAGGATGTGGAGGTTTTGATTGTTGATGGATTCTGCTGCTTGGAGAGTGGCTGGGCATCAGTCTGCTTGTGGGAGGTGGTCAATGATGGTCTTTGTTTCGCTTGGTGAGGCTTTTAAAATGTCTTCTCTTCACCTATTAAATTGTTCTTATCTTGACCTGAAACTTTTCACACTTTATCTCTTACTGTTCTCTGCCCTGTCCCCCTGGGGAAGGGAAGGGAAGAGTGAGAAGCTGCTGGGTTATTGCCCAGAGTCTACTCACCACAGCAGGGAATTTGTTGATGACTGATAATGAGTTTGGTGAACGGCCGCCAAGATGCTCAGAGGCTGAAGCACTTGTCTGGCCGCAGAAACTGAGGGGAAAGGCCTTGTTTAGCCTGGAGAGTGGAAGATCTCAAGAATCTCTTGACAGCCTGTCTGTCCCTGTGTGGAAGTCTTTGTAAAGATGGAGCCAGTCTTGTCACCTCGGTGCTTGGCAGGAGGATCATAGAAAATAGTAAGATGTGGAACCAAGGAAGACTCTGGATAGAGATAAGGAAAGCATTTTTGTCCACGAGGGCATCCAAGCATTGTCCTTGGAAGCTTTCCAGCCACCACTGGATCAAACCTTGAGCAACGTGGTCTGACTCTATAGCTGGCCCCAATGTGAATGCAAGACCCAGATGCCAGGCTGCTTGACAAGTATTGCAAAAAGAGTCTCGACAATTACTTTGCTTCCCCTTTTGTTAATTTACAGTAATGTTAGAAGCACCATAACTCAGGATGACCATTGGTACACATACTTTAAAAGCTGGATTGCTGCAGGTCTTGTCCATGGGACCTTGACACAGCTGGGGATTTGGCCAACAGGAACCTGAAGACTTAGAAGAAACAGAACAAGTCCATGTAGCAGAATGGGGAAGGATCTGACTGGCAAAGGAGTGCCCTGAGGAGAAGGGCCTGGGCATCATGATGGCAGATGCCCTAGGAGCCAGTGGGCCTCACATTTCAAGAGGAAGGGGAAGAAACTAAAGAAGGTCCAGACAAGGTCTGTCAAGATGAAACGAGGTGGTCTAAAGTATGAACTGTGAGGAGAGTCTGAGGGATTTATGCATCTCTGGCCTCCTGAAAGGGAGGCACAGGTTGCCATGCTACAAGCCTACAGCTACCTGCAGAGTTGACCTAGCCAAGCTCTCGTCTGCAGTGACAAGTGATCGTAGGAATCATAGGAATCATAGAATCACAGGTTGGAAAAGACCTCTAAGATCATCAAACCCAACCATCCGCCCAACACCACCATGCTTACTAAACCGTATCCCAAAGTGCCTTATCTACAGGTTTTTTGAACACCTCAAAAAACAACATGTAGTTATGACACTTTGGGATACGCTTTAGGAAGATATGACAGAAGCAACAACCATAAAGTGTCTCTTGGGAGCTTTAGGCTGAGCTTTAAGCAAAATCAAATGAACTAGGAGGAGCATTGCTGTGATCTCTACCTTTGGTGCTCTTCACCTTTTAGCTCCACAATGTCACAGCCAGACTGGAGGCAGCCCTAGAGATCCCCAACAGTCTCTTCCCCACAAAAGCTTGCATGAGCCTGTGCCTTCCTACACATTGTGCAAGAAGAGATGAAGGTGGTGATGTGAGCCTCTACATTATAAGACAACTCAGGGTGGAATGGAGTTCAGAAGGTCTCAACTCCAGCGTCCATCTCAAAGAGAGGCCAGCTCTGAGGTCAGACCTGCTTGGACAATAAATGTCTTCACCCACAGAAAGAGCTTACACATGAACCAGGCATCGAAGCCTCCGTTACACAAATGGAGACGATGCATTTGATCAGCTCCCTGAACACAGCTATTGGTATTCCAGGCCTCCTGAGATTCCTGGGAACATTCACCTTCTACAAGCTTCCTGGGATGTCTTCCCACCATGGGGTGCTTTAGGCTGTAAACAAAATTGAAAGCAAGGCTCTGACTTGGGTACTCTCAACTTCTGTGCTAAAAGACAGCGAGGTGGAAGGAGCAAAACTGGAAGCCTCTGAGAAATGAGCTGAAGATAAGAGTTTGGAACTAGCACAGCCTTTAGATCACTCCACATGTGATGGCTCTGTTCTCAATTTTCAGTCACTGGCACTCAGAAACCTCACCTGTTCCTGGTGGATGACAGGTTGACCATGAGCCAGTCATCATGCCCTGGTTGCCAAGAAGGCCAATGGGATCCTGGGGGGCATCAAGAAGAGTATGGCCAGTAGGTCGAGGGAGGTTCTCCTTCCCCTCTACACTGCCCTAGTGAGGCCCCATCTGCAGTACTCTGTATAGTTCTGGGCTCCCCAGTTCAAGAAAGATGAGGAGCTACTGGAGAGAGTCCAGCTGAGGGCAACGAGGATGATGAGGGGATTGGAGCATCTCTGCTACGAGGAGAGGCTGAGGGAGCTGGGCTTGTTCATTCTGAAGAAGAGAAGGCTGAGAGGGGACCTAAATATATATATTATAAATATCTGAAGGGTGGGTGTCAGGAGGATGGGGACAAACTCTTATCTGTGGTGCCCAGGGACAGGACAAGGGGTAATGGGCACAAACGGAAGCATAGGAAGTTCCGTCTGAACGTGAGGAAGAACTTCTTCACTCTGACGTTAATGGAGTCCTGGAACAGGCTGCCCAGGGAGGTTGTGGAGTCTCCTTCTGTGGAAATATTCAAGACCCTCCTGGACGTGGTCCTGTGCAGCCTGCTGTAGGCGACCCTGCTTCGGCAGGAGGGCTGGACTAGATGACCCACAGAGGTCCTTTCCAACCCCTACCATACTGTGATTCTGTGATTCTGTGATATAATGAATAATGAATAATTGTATTATTGCAGAAATTGATCATTATTAGCAATAGATATTGAATCAATGTGTGATGAAATGTAATTTGATTTAACATGGAAGTATTGAAAGTAATGATTATTTCAACACTTCGAAAAGGGGGAAATGTATCCAGGGTGATAGAATCAGTTGACCATAAACATGAACAGTGCTGCTGTGTTCCTAGTACAGCCCAACCCACCTGGACATCAGGTCCGGGAACAGAGGTCTATTCTCTAGGTAACAACTAACGCTAACCATAGTGGGTAATGCTGTTTTTGTCAAGAGAAATGATGGAGTGTGGTTCTGTGAAACGGACTGAAGAGACTGACCAGGTTTGCCAAGATTGAGAGCCTAGTGGGCAAAAGGTGATTCCGGCACGGGGAGACCACGACCACCAACTCACTGACCCCCTACTCAAGTAATACCACCTACCCAAAAACAAATAATAGAAGAGGGTGACTGAGTCTGCGCAACAATCTACGTAAGAAGTGAGAAAGTCTACATCAGTCGGCAAAGAGAATAATATTGAATATGCATGAATAAAATAAATATGTATATTTTTAATCTATATAAACTGCATGGAAAAGTTATGAGGTATGCACGTCTGGAGGAATTATCCCTCGTGCATCCAGCGCTGCAATAAAGAATGCCTGCCTTTTAACACTACAGTGGTGTTACGAGGTGTTATTCCTGGATTTTCGGTGACAAGAGGAGGAAGATCATTAAGTATTGACATAAACAGCATAAGAAAAGTCATGTAAACTGAAACTTAACGGACATGGAAGCTTTCAACCTCAACCATTCTTCAAAATAGTTTTTCAATTTTTCTTCTAGTATGTACAGCTTTTGAGTCTATTAAAAATAACAGATAAAGAATCTTTTGACTCACTTGTACAATATCAAATGTATTCTGAACATGTGAGGCCTCATGTCCACAGCAAACAGTTTTGTATTATCTGCCTATACCTCTGAAAAGAACAATTATTTCAGAATTTCAAGTGTAACTAATATTCTTGGTAAGAGTCTTTACTTGCACAGACCATAAATATTGTTTGTTTACTGTTAAATGAATGGAAGGCAAAAGAGTGTAAGAAGTAAAAAAAGCAAAAAAAATATTGCAGAGAGAGCAGGAGAAAGATTCTCTTGCAGAATCTATGCAAATTCTTAACAGAGACTATGCTAAGAATATCAGACCTAAAAATATTGCTTGATAAAAAAGATGAATTCTGAATATACAGAAGAGCATGTTTTAACACATTCAAAGTCAGATTGGATGGGGCTCTGAGCAACCTGATCTAGTTGAATATGTCCCTGCTCAAAGTAGGGGGGTGGACTAGATGACTTAAAGGTCCCTTTCAACCCAAGATATTCTGCAATTCTGTATTCTTCCTGGATTTTCCTGGTGATTATTACAGTCTTCTTTGCTGCCTCATGGTGAGCTTTCTCATGCATAGCAGGGCCTTTATGGTTATCTCTTATGAAACTGCTGTCTTTTTATGTACGCATCTGCAGAAAGAGTCACAGAAAAGCACCACATGGATCAAAACAGATGCCGAGTGATGTGCCCTTAAGAACCAGGTGAGCTCCCCCATGCCTGTGGCTTCCTGGTAAGGAGTGTGTCCTGAGGAGGGGATCCAGCCTCTGCTACTCTCTGGGGAGGGAAATTAGCAGTGTCCATGCTGCCTCGGAATACACATGGTGACTTTTTCAAGATCATCCTTCATCTGAAGGGCTTCAGACATGTACTTGTGGATTAGGTGTTGCAAATACTGATTCCACTGACATTGCCCAGAGGGGCTACCACAGATGCAGATTGCTCCCCTGCAGATATTTATACTTAGGCAGATTAGTTCTCTGGTTGTTGTTGTTGCAGATATTGATGCTTTTAGGGAAATCACACAAACACTTGAAGAACAGTGGAGGATTACCACCTTAGTGGTCCTTCATTGAACCTGTTCCTCTTTGCCATTGTCTCACTGTCATTGTTCAGGCTGTGGTGTGAAAGGTGCTGAGCAGAGGGTGACAATCACTATTTTTGCTTGGGCTCCTGCTCATACAGGATGCTGTTGGCTGCCTTTGCTGCTGGGTCGTGGTTTGCCTAATGAAGTCAAGGACCACCAGCACCATTTCCAGAGAGCTGCTGCCCAGCCACACAGCTCCTTGCTTCTGTCTCTGCAGCCTGTAATTCCCCTGATCAGTCCTTGGGTCTCTACAAGGTGTATGAAAGAGGTGCTTTCTGCTTTCTCCAGTCACAATGAAATTCCATCGTGTATCAGAGTAGCCCTGCTATGACATCAGCCTGGTCTCTCAACATCCTTGGACTCATCCCCTCTGGTCCAGTGGGTTATAAAGGGTTGACCTTATCTAAGTGACCTCTGACTTGATCTCCATCCACTGCTGTGTTTCACCTAGGGTTCTTCCTCTTAGACACCCAGAACAGGGAGACCTTGCAGGTGGATTCTGAGGCAAAGAGGACACAGATAATTTCAGACCTATTCACCTCTGCTCTTCCTGAATTCTGCAGTGGCCACACACTGTCTTTGTTTCTTTTTTAATTGTTCTAAAGGATTCAGTGCTGTGGCCTTTAACTCCCTTGCAAATGTCAACTCTAAAGGAGCTCTGGCTTTTCTAAAACCCATAGCATTTCTGAATTCCTCCTTTGTTTCCATCCTTGCATCCATCTCTTGTATGCTCCCTTTTATTCTTGGAGCTTCTCCCTGAGTTTCTTATTTGCCCAAGCTTCTCTCCTGATAGTTCTGCTTCTTGTCCTGACTATTGACATGCACGTCTCCTGCCTGGAAGACACTGTCCTTGAAGACCAGCTGTGCTGAGCTCTGTTGCCCTTGTGTGCTGCTCACATGGGCGTACTCACTAAAAGTCACAAGAGTAGGCCGAAATCAGCTTCTTTGAGGCACAGCACCTGCATTTTTTTGCTCTCCTCCTTGGGAGATCAGAGTCCACTATTTCACAGTTATGACAGCGACAGTTGACACAGGTTTTTACATCCTTGAACCAGCTTTTCATTCTTTTTGACTAACAGATGCATATGAGCATCACCACTCTTGAACAATCTGACAGCTGAGCTACAAAGATTGGTGTCCCAAGCTGTGTCTTCACCCAGGCTCTCCAGAAACCTCCAGGACTAATTGCATGCTATGGTGGTCCCCTTCCAGGGAATGCCAAGGTAACTGAGGTCAGCAAAGGGACATTAATTCATTCTTTGCCTCCCACCAGGACGTCACCCTTACTAGTCTCTCCCCTGACTCTGACTGATAAAGACTCACTCAGCTTGTTCATCCCATAGAGGAGCTCCACACACCTAAGCAGCTCCTTCTCACTCAGGACACCAACCTCCTGAGCTTTCTGGCCTGTTTCTCCTTCTCATCCTGTATCCACCCATCACAGCACCCCAATCATGTCAGCTGTCTCAACATGCCTCGGTTGTTCTTCCCTCCAAGTGGGATGAAGAGATGCCCTGGGGGTCTCCAGCTTCTCCTCCCTGTGCCCCAGGCTGAGGCCATTGGAGCATGTCTGGGATGCAGCACCTCAGGTGTGGCACATCTGTGCTGAGAGCAGACTGGCAAAAAGAAACCTGCTACCAAGTGCCCAAGACCTTGTGTGTGCAAAGTCTTTCCTTCACAGCAGAGACATGCTGGAGAGGGTGGCAGGTGGCAATGTAAAGGAGAAGCGAGGTGCCCACAAGTAGAGCAAACCCTGCTTTTGACAATGCCAGGAAAGGAGTTTGATGTCTGCTCTGTCTCTGCAGCCCTGAGGGCCTGTGGTGGAGGTGAAGCTGACCTCAGGAAGGAAGAGATGAGGTCGAAAATGTTCTTGGGTGTGGATGTCACTGTGAAAATTATCGGCCTGATCCATGATTGTGACATCAAAGGGATGGTTAAATACTGGAGGAGAGAACAACAAGCAGAGTTTGAGAGGGAATGCCCTCAAGTGAAGACCCTGCTGTGAAGTGTTTGCTGTTCACGCTCTGCTGTTCATCCACTGGATAGAGAAGGGACAGAACTTGTGTCACTGCAGTGGTGGGATTCCATCACTGCCCAAAGGCACCAAATCTGTGTGAGATGCCCTGGGTGGTGCCTGTCACACAGCGAGTCTGAGTGGGGATGGGGTTCCCGCATAGGACCTGTGCTGTGCATGTCAGGTTCATGCTGTTTTCCTGGAGAGCCCTAGCACCTTCAGTAGTCATAGATGTCTGTAAATGTAAAATATATGAGGATTCAGCTGCCCTGAATGAGGTTAGGCAATGAGGGGATGCACATGAGACAAATCGCATCATACTATTAAGGCTATGCGGACAATACAGCTGATGGAGAATAGAAAGAAAGAGACCTGCCTCTCCCTGTGCCGCAGGACTCCATATGGTCAAGCTGATTACATCGATCAACAGCCCTGGACATATATAAATATTTGCAGGTTCAGTTCTCTTGAATGTGGGCACTTTCTGTCATTGAAGTTGACCGAAGGCATTTCCCACCAGCCTCCAGGAAGGTGCCCTCAGACACTGCTGTGTCTCTATGAACTGCTCCAATAGAGCTTGCAGTTGCCTGCAAGCATCTTCGTCACCTTCGAAATCAATCCTGTCACCAGGTATCTGTGTCTAAAGTTCTTCCTCCTGCCCTCCATGTTTATTAATAATGAAGGGAGCTGAGACAAGGAGCTCCCATGCAGAAGCCTATTTGGTGCCCATCTGAACTGAGGCAAGAGGAATCCCGCCTCCTGTGGGTTTGTGGTGTGCATGAGAGTGAGCTGAGTCCTCTTCTAGCTCCAGGACTTCAGATCAAGGACGAGATGTCTCAGATGAATAGGCTTAAACCCTTCCCTCATCAGGGGTAAAGGAGATCTCTCCCTGTCACTCTCTGGTTGTCTTGTCTAATGATGGATCAAGGAAAGATGACTTTTGTTTCTTACTCTTTTTCCAATAAAGTTATGACACTGTAGAACAGAAGTGTTTCTCCCTAACAGAGGGAGGGAACATGAGTGATGACTTCATCCTGTTTCACAGCAGGTTCCCCTGGAACCCCAGGGACACCTCGAGGGAGCCCAGAGAGGGCAGAACCAGAGACACATTGGGCGGTCTTGTGCTGTTGATCTGAGCTGGGCTCCTGGGATGGAGGGAGCTCATGGCAACAGGGAAACACTTCAAAGAGACAGCTCTGCCCAGAAGCAGCTCCTCTGCAAAGCACAGCAGGGCTGCTGGCACTGCCTGCAGGCACAGAGGGGAGAGGAGTGAGGCAGAGAGGTTAAAGGCAGTCTGGGGTGTGAGGATGCTGAGAGCTCACTGAGAGAAAGATTTTTTCAGTCATTGGCACGGTAAGTCTCCACGTGAAGGGCAACATATCTGCACTTTATGAAAAGATCTACTAAAGCTGTCACACCCCCCAGCCTACGGGATGGACCTTGAGGAATATCACAGTTTTTCTCTTGCTGTAGGTGAGAATGTGCTGCAAAGAAGGACTTGCCTGCTGCACCACGACAGGTAGAGGGTAAGTCAGTTCCCTTCTCGCAAGGACGGCTGCAGGGCTATGAAGGTGGATGTGCAGCCCGGGCTGCCCGAAATTGTCCTGCAGAACAGGGTCTCTGCACAAACATGAGGCTCTGTGCTGGGGCAGGGACTCTGCTGCCTGCCAGGGTCAGCACTCAGCCTGCCCAAGGAGCTCCCCAGGTTACTGCGAGGAGAAGCTGTGTGTGGAACAGAAAACCCCAGTAAGGCAGGGCAGGGTCCTTCTGCTATCAAGAAACAGCTACATGGGGTCAGGGAATCTCACAGATCCAGATCTCCCCAGGATATTTTCCTGTTGATATGTGAAGGGGAAGGTCAAAGAAGGGGTGACTATCAAGCTCTCAAGTTACTTGCCCTGTTCCCTCTGAGGATCTCAGGGACTGAGAGCAGAACGACCTGGCAATGTGTGCAACTGGGTGAGGGTAGCAGTGTCCTGAGTGCCTGGCTGCCTCTGCCTCTTTCATCTCGAACCTCAATGTATTTTTCCTTCCTGCTCCACTTGTCTGTGTTACTGAAGTAGTACCCATGTTCGCTCCATCAGGCTCTCTGGGGATGGGAGTTTCAGCTGCAGAGTCAGACACTGATTGTGTGGGTCCTCCCAGGTAGGCGTGTCCATGGGAATGAGGTGCGCCAGTCTTCTCTAAGCTGTGGTACATAGGACAGTGAAGTCTGTGGGCCCAGAGAACAAGCTAGATTTCCCATAGTCAGAATCCATCACTAGGACACATGGCTATCTTCCTGAGGTGTTCTTCAAAGCTATGAGCAGGACTCAAGAATGCATATCTTTCTAATAACACAATTGTGTTATCTGAAAAGCCCCATGAAGCAGCGCAGAGATGCTACGCCCAACTGAGGAAATGCTCTTGGGTTGGTGAAATGAGCCGCATGTGTCCTTGACTAGAAGTGGGGTGCTGAGACCTTGAGTAAGGGTGAGATGTTTAGTAGTCTGCTGTGTATCCTGCTGCTCTTCAGCTGTGTCTGGTGGCTTTTCAGGATAACATGGGAGTGCGATCACTCTCAATCTCAGAATAGTGTAAGCCCAGAGCAGCTGGGCAGCCCTGTTCTCCCTGAGTGCAACAGAAATGCTGAGGGTTTCTGACATCCCAGAACACTGCCCAGGTGCGTTGGGGGCAACTCTGAAAATCCCAAAGGACTCAGCCTGACTTTGCCTTCCTCATTTCTTAGCACTGGGAGTGCAGGTGCTGAAAAGCCCTTTTGAGTCAGGAGCAGTTTCAAAGGCCAAAGTCGAACACCAGGATGTCCCCTTACCCCCACCATGCCCACGAACCCCAGTGCTGCACAGCATGGCTGAATCCTTGGCAGCCAGTGCACAAAGGTCCTTTTCCTCATGGCACATTCAGCCAGCACCAACCAGAGCTATGGCCACTGAGCTTAAAGAAAGTATCCTAAAGAAAGAAAGGGGGGTGGGGGGGGCGTAGCAGGGGGAAAGTCTGCAAGAAAAGGCTCAGAGACGTATCCCCTAAATTCCCACTGTTTTTTCTTCCTTGGACAGGAATATTTTCCTAGAGAGAGCAAATGCCTAATGGCAGCTCCATCACCAAGTTCATCCTCCTGGAATTTGCAGAAAAGAGGGAGCTGCAGCTCTTGCACTTCTGGTTCTTCCTGGCCATCTACCTGGCTACCCTCCTCAGCAATGGCCTCATCATCACTGTCATAGCCTGTGACCACCGCCTCCACACTCCCATGTATTTCTTCCTCCTCAACCTCTCCCTCCGCGACCTGGGCTCCATCTCCACTACTGTCCTCAAATCTATGACCAATTCCCTGTGGAACACCAGGGCCATTTCCTTCACTGGATGTGCTGCCCAGCTCTTTCTGTCTATCTTCTTTGTTGGAGCAGAGCATTGTCTTCTTACTGTTATGGCCTATGACCGCTACGTTGCCATCTGCAAACCCCTGCACTACGAGACCCTCCTGGGCAGCAGAGCTTGTGTCCACATGGCAGCAGCTGCCTGGGGCAGTGGCTTTCTCAATGCTCTCCTGCACACTGCCAATACATTTTCCATACCCCTCTGCAAGGGCAATGCTCTGGACCAGTTCTTCTGTGAAATCCCACAGATCCTCAAGCTCTCCTGCTCACACTCCTACCTCAGGGAAGGCGGGCTGCTTGTGGTCAGTGTTTCTTTAGTTTTTGGGTGTTTTGTTCTCATCGTGCTGTCCTATGTGCAGATCTTCAGGGCCGTGCTAAGGATCCCCTCTGAGCAGGGACGGCACAAAGCCTTTTCCACATGTCTCCCTCACCTGGCCGTGGTCTCCCTCTTCATAGGTACTCTATTGTTTGCCTACCTGAAGTCCCCCTCCATATCGTTCCCATTGCTTGATCTAGTGGTGGCTGTTCTATACACAGTGGTACCCCCAGCAGTGAACCCCCTTATCTACAGCATGAGGAACCAGGAGCTCAAGGACGCTGTGCAGAAACTGGTGACTGGATGTTCTTAAGTAACAATACACTTCCCACCTTCTTCTGCATATCGCTCACATTGTAAAGCACTGCAGGACCAGGCTGTCTTTGGTTGTTTGTTTGGTTTGGGTTTTGGGATTTTTTGATTGTGATAATATTCCCTGCAAGGAATCGCCATTTTTCCTCCCACTGCTATGTCAGTATCTGCTTGGCTTCTGTGACCCAGAGACTGTGTAAAAGAGGAGCCATGCTCTCGGTGTGCTTCAAGAATATGAAGACTGCTGCAGCCACTTGTTTGTCTAAGATCCTTCCTTCAAAGCTTTCTCTAGACCTTCAGGGGCACCTCTGGAGGTGGAGGGGAAAAGAGTCGCAGCACAGCAGCAGTGCCAGGGAGCACCAGCTCTTGGTCTTTCCTGAACTGCAGTCTTTCTGCCCTCCTGAAGTCCTGCTGAGCCCTTTTGTGACTGTAATTCCTGAGTGCTCTGGCAGCTCTGCCACAGTGCTGCGGTGTGGCAGGCCTGTGACAGCAGGCAGGGACAAGCACTGGGCACTCCTGTGACAGAGGTGACACACATAACAGCATTTCCATCATGAAATGGGATCTCCTCAAGGCAGGGCCTGAAGGCTTCGGGCTGCTTCTAGTGATGTTCTCAAGAATATTCACAGGAAAGTGCCCTGGAGAGGAAAACATCTTTGTTGGCAACACAGAAGGTTGGATTGAGTGGACCCTCAGCAAGTTTGCCAACGACACCAAGATGTGTGGTGAGGTCGACATGGTGCAGGGAAGGGATGCCACCCAGAGGGAACTGGACAGGCTTGAGAGGTGAGCCTCTGCAAACAACATGAAGTTCGACAAGGCCAAGTGCAAGGTCCTGTACATGGGTCAGGGCAATCCCAAGCACAACTAAAGGCACGGAGAATGGGTTGAGAGCAGCCCTGAGGAGACAGACTTCAGTTTCTGGATTGATGAGAAGCTTTACATGACGCCCCAATGGGTGCTCGTAGCCCAGAAGGCCAACCCTATCCTGGGCTGACTCCTCAGCAGCGTGGGCAGCAGGTCAAGGGAGGGGATTTCGCCCCTCTGCTCCACTCTAGTGAGACCTCCCTTGGACTTCTGCATTCAGGTCCAGAGTCCTCAACACAGGACAGACCCAGAGCTGTTGGAGTGGGGCCAGAGGAGACCATAGCAATGGTCGGAGGCCTGGAAAGCCTCTGCTGTGAGGAAAGGCTGAGACAGTTCGGGCTGTTCAGTCTGGAGAAGAGAAGGCTGCGGGGAGACCTTAAAGCAGCCTTCCAGTGCCTGAAGGGGCCTGCAAGAAACCTGGAGAGGGACTTTTTACAAAGGCATGCAGTGACAGGACAAGGGCTAATGGCTTTAAACTAAAATAGGGTTGACTGAGATTAAATTTTAGTAAGAAATTCTTTCCTATGATCATGATGAGGCCCTGGCACAGGTAGTCCAGAGAAGATGTGGCTGCCCCCTCCCTGCTGGCAGTGTTCAAGGCCAGGTTGGACGGGGCTTTGAGCAACCTGGTCTAGTGGCACGTGTCCCTGCCCATGGCAGGGAAGTTGGAATGAGATGCTCTTTAAAGTCCATTCCAACCCAAACCACTCACTGATTTTATGACTTTATGAAGCCAGTTTTGCTACAAAACTTGATTGTTTGAAGCATTCAAGGGTTTCCCCTCCATCTGCCCCCCCTTGGCTCTTGCATGCTGAGCACCTCCAGGGCCTGGCTGTACAAGCACTGCAGTCGAATGGCTTTGCTGGAACTTTGTGTGTTGCCTGGAGTATGGCACTTGGAGGGACAGGGTTCTGTGCCATTGGGCGCCCATAAAGGATCAAGCTGGGAAGTCAGTCTGCAAGTCAGAACCAGCAAGGTCCACGGCCAGGCCTGGCTATACCCATGGCTGTGGCTGGGCACCAGTATGCCCACAGCATAGCTCAGGTCAGCCTGGCACTGGATTTCACATCCCTGATCCACTTCTGTCTGTTTGCAAATACCACATCCAGGAGAGCGTCGCCTGTGTTGACACATCTGCAAGCTGTGCTAAGAAGCTGGCCCCAAGAACCGGCAGAAACTTCTGGGGCTGATGGCACCCTGCACTTTCCCCTTCCCATGAGGTCGGGGCAATTAAAGTCCCCAAGGGTGATGTGGGGTCAATCATCTGGAATTGGTAAAATAAGCCTTTCTCCTCTTCCTTCTGTGATTCCAGGTATTTGTCTCCTAACATGATGTCTCCTTAACTGGCCTATCCGCTGACCCTCACCCAAAAGAGCTCAGTCTGCTGCCCAACCCTTAGAGGATCTCTGTTCATGCAGGCAGCTCCTACATTGAGGGCATCCTGACATCTTCCCCACTGTGTCCTTCGAGTCTGTATCCATCCGTTACAGCACCTCAAGCTTTCTGACTTGCTGTGCTGGTTTTGGCCAGGATAGAGTCAGTTCTTCTTCACAGCAGCTAGTAAAGGGCTGTGTTTTGGATTTGTGTTGAAAACCATGTTGACAATAGCAGGATGTTGCAGTTACTGCTGAGCAATGCTTACACAGGGATAAGGCCTCCTCTGTTTCTCACACCACCTCTCCAGCGAGTAGGCGGGAAGTGCACACAAAGTTGGCAGGGGACATCTGACCCCAACTGACCAAGGCAATATTCCATACCAGATGTCATCATGCTCAGCATATAAACCTAGGGTAAGAAGAAGGAAGGTGGAGGACATTCAGAGTTCTGGCTTTTGTCTTCCCACGTAACCTTTACATGTGATGGAGTTGTGCTTACCTGGAGATGGCTGAACACCTGCCTATGGGAAGTAGTGAAGGAAATCCTTGTTTCGTTTTAGTTGCGCTTGTGACTTTTCCTTTACCTATTAAAATGTCTTGATCTCAACCCATGAGTTTTCTCACTTTTACCCTTCTGATTCTCTCCCCTGTCCCTTCAGGGGAGAATGAGCGAGCGGCTGCTCGGGGCTGAGTTGCCATCTGGGCTTAAACCACCACATTGTCCCACACACCTCAGCAGGTACTGCATCAATGTTGGAGCTCTGTGACAGCACACAGGGCTTCAGCTTCTCCTGTCTCTGCCCCAGGCTGAGGGCACTGATACATTTTTGAGGTGTTGCACCTCAGCTGTGGTGCAAGCGCTAAGCTCAAGCCTGCCACTGATCTTGAACCCAAGACCCTGTGCAAGTAGAGGCTTCCATTCACACCAGAGACATGGAGTGGACAGCAGCTGGCAACACAAGCACAAAATGAGGTGCCCACAAGGTGAGAAAATCACATGCTTCCCAAGGCAAGAGAGAAACTGGGCCGGCCTTTGCAGTCCTGACAGGAGAGGGCTTTGCTGCCCATGGTGTCTCTGCAGTCCATGCGCGTCTGTGGAGGAGGTCAAGCTGATCTCCAGGCAGGACAAGGTGCTGCTGAGAAAGTGCATGACTATGGACATGGTGTGATTCAGGTAGACTGTGAAAATCATTCCCCTTGTTAACTATTTTACTGTACCATGACTGGGTTACACTAGGTGTTGCTTTGTTCTCAACTCAGAGCTGGGTCATCACCTCAGTGAGTGGCAAAGCTCAACTCATTAGACCAGTTTATATACATTTATTAAACCGATTACACCAAGTCTAGAATCTTCATAAGTTTCTAAGCAACCATTCTGTTTCTTTAAGTACATCTTTTCTTAAGTTCTCTCTATTCTTCTGTCTTTGTGGAATTCTCCCTCGCTGGTTGCAGGTCCTGCTCGGTTTCAGGGTCGTCTCGGGGTTGTCATCTGTCCTTCATCTTCTTCTGTGAATTCTGTTTGGTACAATCCTGAGAAAGACTTCGAGAGACTTCAAGATGTTCTGTTAAACTTAGTCCTATTTCTAAAACGTAACCTATTGACCTATGACATTCATCTTGCTACACCTTATTCTTCTCTTATGCTAGGTCAGTTGGTTATTAACCCAACCATGATAAGGCCTATACAGGGGACAACTGAGTGGAGCATTCCATGGTCGTATGGTTTCCTAAACACACCTGTATTCACACAAATGAATCTATGGTCTATTTTTATGATTTTATTCTATTCTATAGTCATAATCAGTCTCCTCTACAATCACTGAATCACAGAATCACAGAATGGTAGGAGTTGGAAGGGACGTCTGTGGGTCACTCAGTCCAACTCCCCGCTGAAGCAGGGTCGCCTACAGATGGCTGCACAGGACCACGTCCAGGCGGGGCTGGAATATCTCCAGAGAAGGAGACTCCACAACCTCCCTGGGCAGCCTGTTCCTGGGCTCTGTCCCCCTCAGAGGGAAAAAGTTATTCCTGGAACTTTCTGTGCTTCAGTTTGTGCCCACTGCCCCTTGTCCTGTCACTGGGCACCACTGGAAAGAGTCTGGCCCCATCCTCCTGACACCCACCCTGCAGATATTTAGAAGCGTATATTAGGTCCCCTCTCAGGCTTCTCTTCTTCAGGCTGAACAAGCCCAGCTCCCTCAGTATCTCCTCATAGGAGAGATGCTCCAGTCCCCTCCTCATCCTCGTAGCCTTCCTCTGGACTCTCTCCAGTGATCAATCTCTAATACCCATGTTCCTTGATTGTATCATCAGGAGGGTGAATAAAGGATGAGAGTAAGAAGGATCAGCAGCATTTCAAAGTGTTGGCACACAAGTGGAGACCTTGCTGTGATCTTCCTCAGATTTATGCACCACCTGCATCTGCTGGAAAGACGTTGGACAGACCTTGTCTCACTGCAGGGCTGGCAGTCTGACCCTTGCTCACACGCCCCAAATCTCCCTGAGATGCCCTGGGGTGTCTTTTATGGACCAGCTCTCAGGGGGAGTAGCTGTCCTACAGGTCCTGCACTGTCCAGCCAGCTGTACACTCCAGTGGTGCTGGGCAGCTTTGGCATCTGAGGGAGCACTACAGGCCTGGAGTTGGCCATGAAGTTGGGCAGCTGCCCTGGAATAGGTTAGGCAGTGTAGGGATGTCCATGGGGAAACCTTCGGTTCCACTTAGCGGAAATGCAGGAAATACAGCTGATGGAGAAGAGATTGACAGACGGAGCTCCCCCCGTGGCACATGGCTCAGTTTCATCAGATGAACACCTCCATCAACTGCCCTAAGCCTACTTCGTAGGTACAGGTTGAGTTGTCCTAAATATGATCACCTTCTATCATTTCAGTTGGCCAAAGGGACTCCCCACCAGCCTCCACGACAAGGCCCCAGATGCTGCCCCTCCCCTGCCAGGGCTGCCCAGCCCAGGCCTGTTTCTCTCTGGCCTTTGGGGACTGCAGCTTTTGTTCTTGTTGTGGAACCATCATTCATCATTGTGTTGCCATCTGCCATCCACTGCAGCATGCCTCTGCTGTGGAGCAAAGCCTTTCACACAAGGGGTCACATCTTTGGGTACCAGGTTTCCACGTGAAAATCTACCCTGTCCCTAGTGCCAAAACTGAAGAGCTGTAGCCCAAATGGACAACAAAGCCCACGGCCCAAGGTGCATGAAGAGCCATTGCAGAGCTGTGACATCAGTGGAACAAGAGCTGAGGTGGGGCAGGACAGCTCCCATGGCTCTTGTGGTGGATGGAGATACAACATTCTTGGAGTGACCAACAGGAAAAATGAGGAGCGGGGAATGCCCTGGGGGATTCCCAGGAAGTTCAGACATATGCAGGTCCTCTGTGAATCCCAGAGTACACAGTCCTTTTGACTCTGCTAAGCTGTGTGCTAGCTTTGTGAAATTATCACCTAGCACCCACATCTGTGCATACCTGCAACAAAGAAAATATTTGTGCTCTGAGTTTATCTTGGCTTACTGCACACCGGGTAAACAATCACACTTTTGGGACAACAATTTGAGGTCTAACATCTACAGTCTTCTGTTCTCGTTCCCTGTGGGAAGTGGCACCCCACTTTTCATGGTCACGAGAGCCAAGGCTGACTCTGGATTTCACATCCATGATCAGCTCTCCCTTCTGTGTGAGTAGTAGATGCGTATGACCATCACCATTTTTGATCAGTGTGGCAGCTGAGCTACAAAGATTAGTCTCCCAAACTTTGTTTTGACCAAGATCCTCCAGACACCTCCAGCACTGATTGCACGCTGTTGTGGTCACCTTCCAGGGAATGCCAAGGTGATTAAAGTCAGCAAAGGGACATTAATTCATTCTTTATCTCCCACCAGAGCATCACTCTTACCAGACTCTGCTCTGAACCTGACCCATAAGGGCTTACCCAAATTGTTCATCCCCTAGAGGAGCTCCACACATCTAAGAAGCTCCTTCACACTGAGGACACCTCTCTTTCTGTCCTCTCACTCCTTCTTCTCTGTATTCACCCATCACAGCACACCAATCATGTCAGCTGTCCCAAATTTCCTCAGCTGTTCTTCCCTCCAAGTGGGACGAAGAGATAGCTTGGGGGGGTCCAGCTCGTCCTCTCTGTGTCTGAGGTCGAGGCCATTGGTGCATGGCTGGGCTGCAGCACCTCAGCTGTGGCCCATCTGGGCTGAGAGCAGACTTGCAGAAAGAAACCTGCTACCAATTGCCCAAGGCCTTGTGTGTGCAAAGGCTTTGCTTCAGAGCAGAGACATGCTGGAGGGGATGGCAGGTGGCAATGTAAAGGAGAAATGAGGTGCCCACCAAGAGAGCAAACCCTGCTTTTGGCAAGGCCAGGAGAGGGGTATGTTGTCTGCTGTGTTTCTGCAGCCCTGAGGGCCTGTGTTGGAGGTGAAGCTGACCTTAGGAAGGAAGGCTCTAATGGAGCTTGCAGTTACCAGCAGGCATCTTGGTCACCTCTGCAATCAAACATGTCACCAGGTGTCTGTGTCTGCACATCTTCCTCCTGCCCTCTACCTCCATGAATTAGCAGGGAGCTGAGACAAGGAGCTGCCATGCAGGCTGGTGCCCATCTGAATGACACAAGAGAAATCCCACCTCCTGTGGTTTTTGTGGTGAGCATGAGAGAGACCTGAGTCCTCTTCTAGGACTTCAAACCAAGGATGAGATGCCTTGAATGACCAGGCTGAATCCCTTCCTTCGGCAGGGGTAAAGGAGATCACTCCTTGTCACATTCTGGTTTTCCTTTGTGACGATGAGACAAGGAAAGAAGATTTTTGTTTCTAACCCTTTCTCTGAGAGTAGAAATGCCACTGTCGAAACCAAGTGTCTCTCCTCAGCTGAGGGAGGCAACATCAGTGATGCTTCAGCTTGTTTCACAGCAAGTTGTCCTGGAGACCAAAAGACATCTCAAGGGAGAACAGAGACGGTAGAGAAAGTAGTGCCTTGGGCTGGTCCTCTGCTGCTGAGCTGGGCTGGGCTCCTGGGATGGAGGGAGCTCATGGCAGCAGGCAGAGCTGCAGAGAGACAGCTCTGTCCAGGAGCAGCTCCTGTGCAAAGCACAGCAGGGCTGAGGGCACTGCCTGCAGGCAGTGAGGAGAGAGGAGTGAGGCAGAGAGAGGTTAAAGACAGCGTGGGGTGAGAGGATGCCGAGAGCTCAGAGGGGGAGAGAAATCTTTTCAGCCTTTCACACAGTAAGTCTCTGCATGAAGGACAATGTGTCTGCACTTTGTGGAAAGATCTCCTCAAGCTGGCACAACTCCCCGCCTATGGGATCCACCATGAGGAATATCACAGTTTCTCTGTTGTAGGAGGTGAGGATGTGCTGCAAAGCAGGGACTGCCTGCTGCACCCTCAGAGGGACAGGCCATGACAGCTGCCTTCTCCCAGGGACGACTGCAGGGTTGGGAAGGTGGATGTGCAGCCCGGGCTGCCCCAAGCTGTCCTTCAGAGCAGGGTCTGTGCACCCCAGGGGTTGTGTGCTGGGGCAGAGACTCTGCTGCCTGCCAGGGCCAGCACTCAGCCTGCCCAGGTAGCTCCTTGCAGAGTTGTGAGGAGAAACTATGGGTGGAAGGAGAAACCCCCAGGGAGGCAGGGCAGGGTCCTTCTGTGGTTGAGAAATCACCGCATGGGTCAGGGCTGCTCACAGATCCAGATCAGCCCAGGATATTTACCAGGGGATATGTGAAGTCAAAGGAGGGATGACTATGACAATCTCAAGCCACATGCCTGGTTCCCTCTGAGGAGCACAGGGGCAGAGAGCAATGACCTGGCAATGTTGGTGTCTGGAAAGTGCACAGCTAGGTGAAGGTAGCAGTGTCCTGAGTGCCCAGCTGCCTCTGCCTCTTTCATCTAGAGCCTCACTGTGTTTCTCCTTCTTGCTCTACTTGTCTGTGTTACTGAAGCTGTTCCCTTGCTCTCTCAGTCAGGCTCTCTGGGGATGGGAGTTTCAGCTGCAGAGTCAAGCTCTGATCTTGTGGGTCCTCCCGTGCAGGCGAATGAGGTGTGTCAGCTGTGTCTAAGCTGTGGGGCTGTGGGCAGTGAAGTCTGTGAGCCCAGAGAACAAGTAATTTTTCCCATAATCTGAATCCACCATTAGGACACATGGCTATCTTCTTGATGTGTCGTTTCAAGATCTGAGCTGTCCTCAAGAATGCAAATCTTTCTCGTAACACAACTGCGTTATCTGAAAGCCCCAAAGGAGAGGTGCAGAGATGCTATGCCTGACCGAGGAAATGTTCTTGGGTTGGTGAACTGAGCTGCAGGTGTCCTTGACTAGAAGTGATGTCCTGAGATGTCAGGAAAGGGTGACATGTTAGGTGGTCTGCTGTGAATCCCTCTGCTCTCAGCTGTCTGGTGGCTTTTCAGGATAACGTGGGAGTGCGATCGCTCTCCATCTCAGAACAGTGCAAGCCCAGGGCAGCTGGGCAGCCCTGTTCTCCCTGAGTGCAGCTGAAATGCTGAGAGTTTCTGACATCCGAGAACATTCCCAAGGTGAGATGAGGGGAGCTGTTAAAAAATCACAAACTTTTCAAACTTCCTTCTACTATCTCAGTTCCTTAGGGCAGGGAGTGCAGGTGCTGGCCAGCCCTTTTGAGTAAGGAGCAGTTTCATCTGACAAACACCCAGACAGGTCCCTTCCTCCACCACGCCCATGAAACCCCATCTGTAGAGCAAGGCTGACTCCTTAACAGCCCGTGGGAAGAGGTCCTTCTCCTCACAGCACAGTCAGGGAGCAGCAACCAGAGATTCAGTCACAGAGCTGAAGTAAATTCTCACAGAAAGAGAAAAGAAGGTGTGTGTGTAGCAGGGGGAGGGTCTAATAGCAATGACTCATAGAAGAACCACCTGAACTGTCACTGCCTTTTACTCCTTGGACTGTGTTTCTATTTCCAGAGGGACAAAATGTCCAATGGCAGCACTGTCACTGATCTCATGCTCCTGGCATTCGCAGACACGTCGGAGATGCAGTTCTTGCACTTCTGGCTCTTCCTGGCCATCTACCTGGCTGCCCTCCTCAGCAACGGCCTCATCATCACTGTCATAGCCTGCGACCAACACCTCCACACCCCCATGTACTACTTCCTCCTCAACCTCTCTGTTCTTGACCTGGCCTCCATCTCTATCACTGTGCCCAAATCCATGGCCAATTCCATCTGGGACAACAGGGCATTTCCTACTTGGGATGTGCTGCCCAGCTTTTTCTGTTTTCCTTCTTGCTCACAGCAGAGTGTTGTCTTCTGACTGTCATGGCCTATGACCGCTGCGTTGCCATCTGCAGACCCTTGCACTACGGGACCCTCCTGGGCAGCAGAGCTTGTGTCCACATGGCAGCAGCTACCTGGGGCAGTGCTTTGCTCAATTCTCTCCTGCACACTGTCAATACATTTTCCATACCCCTCTGCAAGGGCAATGCTGTGGACCAGTTCTTCTGTGAAATCCCACAGATCCTCAAGCTCTCCTGCTCACACTCCTACCTCAGGGAAGTTGGGCTTCTTGGGGTTAGTGTTTCTTTAGCTTTTGGGTGTTTTGTTTTCATTGTGCTGTCCTATGTGCAGGGCCGTGCTGAGGATCCCCTCTGAGCAGGGACAGCACAAAGCCTTTTCCACATGCCTCCCTCACCTGGCCGTGGTCTCCCTGTTTCTCAACACTGTCATGATTTGCTATCTGAAGCCCTTCATCCTTCTCTTCCCCATCCTTGGAGATGTTGTTGGCTGTTCTGTACTCGGAGGTTCCATCAATATTGAACCCTCTCATCTATAGCATGAGGAATCAAGAGCTCAAAGATGCACTGAAGAAACTTATTCAGTCAGTAGTCTTTCAGCAACAATAAGCTGCCCATGTCTATTTATAACTGGTTTTCTTTGTATCTGGGAGTCTCTGTGGTCCTGCCACCACCCAGATCACTAGGACATGAGAGATTAAGATCCATTGTGTAGTTATATTGCATACAAGTGCTGTGATGAGAGTATCAGGCACTCTTTGGTCGCACCTAGATCATCTGCTGTTTGAATGACACACCAGGAGAAGTTCTGAGTGCTCTGGGAACAACTGCCACTGTATTGTTATCTTGGTCACTAGAGCAATAGCCTGGAGATGGGGTGGCCAGACACCCCCTGGTCACACTTTGGCCATCCGCTGCCTCATCTCTCTGCCAGAATGACTCAGCACGAATTCTGGCCAGAATGGCGAGTATTGACCGAAGAAAATCATCTCAAGATCCCATAAACCAATATCCAAAGGTGAGACCCTTTGAGCTCTCTGGGTCCACAGCAGGCTGTGTGACCCAGTATCTCCCCATGAGCTGGGACATCTCTCAGGGTAGATTTTACAAGGATTGAATGATTGTCCGTCAATGATTTCACAAGGACTCAAAGGCCTGATTTGGCACACTTCACTGACTGTCCTGTGACGAATGCCAGCACATAAGTTGGAGTATATCCATGAAAGTCACAAGAAGGGCAGTTTTAACCACAGGTTAACCTCTCGCTCTGCGTGTGGAACTGTGTACGTGATTTGGTTCAGAACCATTTCCCTGTCTGTGTGCAATATGATTCAGAATTATGTGTCTGCTCATAAGCGTGATTTAACTTTCATCTGTGTGTACAACCCTAAATCACTATTACAGCTGTGCTTTCATTGAATCACTCTGTTAATTTGGCTGATGATTAAGTGTTGTTAATAATTCTACAATGTAATCTTGTGATCTACCTCAAAAACATGAATAAATCCTAAATTGCTGCTAAATCAAAGCGGTGTAACAAATTCCTATTCATAACAAACACCTGTGGATTGGTATTCAATCTTTGGTAATTCTGTTTATTTCAGGAATGTCAGCATGCACTCAGCTTTTCCAGAGGCATGAACACCGTCTGTTTGACTCAAAGGTCTTTGCCCATGTGTCTGGCACCACAGTACAGCTGGCCTTCCCTGTCACATCTCCTTGGTAAAAGGGCACATCCTCATTGCTGGTGTCCAGAAGCTGGGCTATTCTGAAGATGAGGTCAGGAACAGGCTGAAGAAATTGACCCCATGAAGCCTTACTTGGGTTCTCCATGGGATGAGGAGGGCATGGGACAATATGGTAAAGAATGGGACCGGAGTGAGCTTTCACTGGTGGCCTCCCTATTTGGCCAGTTCCAGCACTGGCCACTCACCACCACAGGTTTTTGGGTGAGTTTTGCTGCGTGGCCATTTCCCTCCTCCTGCTACTGTGCTTCATGCCTGCAGGAAGGGAATGGCCATCCATGCTCAACCTCTCTCTTTGTCCAGTTGCTGGTAGACCCCAAACAGGGATGTGTTAGAAACACCACATGGGATGCCGATAGAGCTGGGTAGGTTGCAGGACTAAGTGGAGGCTGTCTCCTGTAGGAGGAACAGCAAGGGCCCAAAGCACAGAGGGTTGTCTTGGGGATCATGCAAGAGAAACTGTTCCGCTTACTGAATGCACCTTTTCCCATACTGTGCCTGAACAGCGGGACTGGGGAACTGTGTGTTGTACAGAGGGCTGGGCTGGAACAGGCCAGAGCAGTGACAGGGATCACAAAGAAGCTCCCATGGAGTGGTCACCTGGAGTTATTGGCTGCAAGACAGGTAAAGAGCAAACAGAAGAGCTTAAATTGCCGTGTTAGAAACCAAGGTTGAATAAGGGAAATGCAGGGCTCCTGCTGGATGGGGACGGGTAGTTAGTAACAGAAGACAACAATAGGGCTGATGGACTCAATGCCTTCTTTGCCTGAGTCTTTCCTGAAAAGGTCTCCCAGGCCTCTATGCTCACGGAAGGAGCTGAAGGACGAGAGAACCTATTGGCATGAAGCTCAGGAGATGCCAACAGGATAAATACCAGTTTCTTCCCCTGCAGGGGATTCACCTCAGCAATGCAATAGGCTGGGGGCTGCGTGGCCGGGAGCAGCCCTCTGGGAAATTTTGTGGTGGTCAGGGAGCTGGACAGGAGGCAGTCATGTGGCCTGGCAGCAAGGGAGGCCACCCAGATCCTGGGTTGCACAACCAGGAGCGTGGCCAGGAGATCCAGGGAAGGGATACTCTGCAATGCTCCATCCAGATTTCAGATCTCCAATTCAGGGGCAATTTTTGTAAGGTGGAGGGCCCTTAGGAGAGCTAGGGACTGGAGAACTTTGCCTTTGAGGAGGATAGGCTGAGGGAACTGGGCTTGTCCAAAAGACATTGGGTGGAAGGTGAAAGAGGAGAGGTACAACCAGGACAGAAGGAGAACTTTTTTCCCCACGATCTCAGCCCAGTGCTGGAACAGGTCACCCAGAGAGGTCGGGCAGTCACCCTCCTTGGCGCTTTTCAAACCCAGGCTGAATCAAGCCTTGAATAAGTTGGTCTGACTGTGCTTCTGACAGGTTGCACTGCAGACTTCCTGAGGGCCCTTCAACCTCGGTTCCCTTGTGATCCTATGATGCTGAGCCCTGGGCATAGAGGATATTTGTGGGGCATGAATCCTCCTGTGCTGTAAGTGACCATCTAAACCAATATCTAATCGAGTGAAGTGGCAAGAAAGGAAAAGTAGTGCCTTGGGGTCTATGTGGACAACCCTACTCCTCACCTCCCCAAGCCCACCAGTTCCCTCATAAGTCTCCTGGGACTTGCATCACTTCTCCTCACATCAGACTTCTCCACTGAGCTCTGCAGCTGCATGGCACAGCTCCTTTGCACCAGCTGCCACCCGCTTTCCTTCAAGAACTGGGCTGCACACAGGCACAGAAAGGTTTCTCTTCCTTTCCAACAAACAAAAGTGAAACAGGATACAATTTAATCAACTTTAAAACTCTCTCCTCAGCTCTATGCTAAGTCCAAGCAGCATCTAATGTGGTCCATGTTTCACAAGGGATTTCCATGAAAGAACAGTTTTAGACAGAGACATAAGAAAGGAGAGATACAAAGGCAATGAAGGTCTTGACTGTTCATTAGCCTTAAGAAAGATGAGGCAACTGTCTCTCTGCCTGAACCTTGAAGCAGAAACCAGATAGTGGAGAGGCATCTGAGTGACCAAAGAACAAGCACAGGAGGAAACCTGAGTGTAATGGGTAGGGATATGTCCATTGGAGAGTGCTGGTACCCTTTCTCAATAGACTGAAAAAACAGCAAAAATACCCTTAAGAAGCAAACCTAGTTTTTTATTAAGTACTCATCGTACTCTTTTTCTTTACTTACCTCAAAGGCAGCTTAAATTAGCTGTACAAGGTGTGAAGTCTTGAAAATAGTGTAGGAAGAGAAAGGCACATGAGGGCTTTCTGCATTGTAAGGTCTCCCAAGGTGCATTCTGTGCTGAGTCCATGAATCTGAAATTCGAAGAGGATTTTTGCACAAACTTTTCCAGAAGTCAAAATGAGAAGAAAAACCCAAGGTATCTTGAAGCCTCAGTGTGTTCCACTGAGGGCCATTACTGACACAGGCTCTTCTTGGACATGTTAGAGCAGATAATTGAAGGCCATGATTCCACAGAGGCAAAGGCAAATTTCAGGCAACCCTTACACTGAGATAACCCTTTGGCTTTTCAATGAAGGAAGATGGCCAAGCCCGAGCTCAAAGGAAGGGAGATCCTGTTCCATCACTCGTGGCTCCAGGCTTTTCTTGGAGTTGTGGGGAGTGTGATGACAAGTGAAGGACAATGCTATGACACCTTCTGCTGTCCCCAGGGTGGATGCAAGGAGGCAACGAGGTCCCATTGCCATGAGGACCATTTCTCTCCTTCTAGGCCTCGGCTGCAGAGAAACCTGCCAGAGTCAAGGAGACAAAGACCCCGGCTCTCTCATGGCCTTTCAGCCCTGCCAGTGCCGTTGGCCATCTCCACTACAGGCTGTTCTACACTGTCCCATGCCTGTACCTGTTTCCCTGAAGGCTGCAGACATACAATGCGCTTCCCCAGCTTGTTCTCACCTCACTGTGTCCCTACCTGTACTGGTGTCTCTCCATCCTTGCCAGAAGGTCCTTGAAACTTGAAAATCATGGGCTGATCCAAACTGCCTCTAAGTGACCTTTTGCACCACAGCACTGCCCTCAGAATGACATCTCTTTATCCTCAGGTCCTCCTGGGACCTCCAAAGCTGCACTTTCTAATGGCTGTCCATTCTCACACCGTTTCCCACTACCCATCAAAAAGTGCCATCATCTTGGGGAGAAATTTTCAATCTCTCTCGAACTCCTAGTATTTTTCCCTCAGCCTCCACTTTACCACAATAGAAAGCCCAGTTCTGTCAGCCTCTACACACAAGCCCTAACCCTGTCTTGGCAGACTTTCTCTGGCCGTGTGACATGCTTCCTCCATGCTCAGAATCAGTGCATCCCTTCGAGAAAGAGTTCTAGCAAAGGAGGCAGGAGACCCACATGGATGAGCAAGGAGCTTCTAGCAGAGCTCAGGTGCGAGAGAAAGGTTTATGGAATGTGGAAAGAGAGACAGGCCACTTGGGAGGAGTACAGGAATGTTGTCAGAGCATGCAGGGATGCAATGAGGAAGGCTAAGGTTCGTCTGGAATTGAATCTGACAAGGGATGTCAAAGACAATAAGACGGGCTTCTTGAAGTACGTCAGCAGCAAACGGAAGACTAGGGGCAATGTGGAGCCGTTGCTGAAAGAGGTGGGTGCCCTGGTGACGGACGATGTGGAGAAGGCAGGGTGACTGAATGCCTTCTTTGCTTCAGTCTTCAGTGCCAAGGCAGACCTTCAAGAATCCCAGGCCCTGGAGGTAACAGAAGAAGCCTATAGAGAGGATGACTTTCCCTTGGTCGAGGAGGACTGTGTGAGGAATTGCTTAAGTGACCTGGACACTCAAAAATCTATGGGCCCCGATGGAATGCACCCACAAGTGCTGAGGGAGCTGGCGGATGTCATTGCTGAGTCACTCCCCACCATCTTTGAGAGGTCCTGGAGGAGAGGAGAGATGCCCGAGGACTGGAGAAAGGCCAATGTCACTCCAATCTTCCAAAAGGCAAGAAGGAGGACCCAGGGAACTACAGGCTGGTCAGCCTCAACTCCATCCTGGAAAGATGATGGAGCAGCTCATTCTAGAGGTCATCTTCAAGCAAGTGGAGGAAAAGAAGGTTATCAGGAGTAGTCAGCATGGATTCACCAAGGGGAAATCATGCCTGACCAATCTGATAGCTTTCTACGCTGGCATGACTGGCTGGGTAGATGAGGGGGGGAGCCGTGGATGTTGCCTACCTCGACTTCAGCAAGGTTTTCGACACCGCCTCCCATAACACCCTCCTAGGGAAGCTCAGGAATTGTGGGCTGGATGAGTGGTTGGTGAGGTGGATTGAGAACTGGTTGAATGGCAGAACTCAGAGGGTTGTCGTCAGCGGCACTGAGTCTTGTTGGAGGCTGGCAACTAGTGGTGGTTCCCAGGGGTCAGTACTCAGGGCAGGTTTGTTCAGCTTATTCATTAATGACCTCTATGAATGAACAAAGCGTACCCTCAGCAAGTTTGCTGATGACATAAAACTTGGAGGAGCGGTGGGTACACCAGCAGGCTGTGCTGCCATTCAGCGAGACCTGGACAGGCTGGAGAGTTGGGCGTAGAAAAACCTGATGAACTTCAACAAGGGTAAGTGCAGGGTCCTGCACCTGGGCCAGAACAACCCAATACACCAGTACAGGCTCAGGGTTGACCTGCTGGAGAGCAGCTCTGTGGAGAGGGACCTGGATGTCCTGGTGGATGACAAGTTGACCATGAGCCAGCAGTGTGCCCGGGTTGCCAGGAAGGCTGATGGTGTCCTTGGGTGCCTTAAGAAGAGTTGTGGCCAGCAGGTCAAGGGAGGTTCTCCTCCCCCTCTACTCTGCCCAAGTGATGTCCCATTTGGAGTACTATGTCAAGTTCTAGGTTCCCCAGTTCAAGAAAGATGAGGAGCTACTGGAGAGAGTCCAGCACAGGACTACGACGATGATGAGGGGACCAGAGTACCTGTCCTATGAGGAGAGGCTGAAGGAGCTGGACTTGTTCAGCCTGGAGAAGGTGTGTGTCAGCAGGATGGAGCCGAACTCTTTTCAGTAGTGCCCAGCAACAGGACAAGGGGCAACGGGCACAAATTGAAGCACAGGAAGTTCCGTCTCAACATGAGGAAGAACTTCTTCAGTCTGAGGCAGACGGAGCCCTGGAACAGTTTGCCAGAGGGGTTGTGAATTCTCCTTGTCTGGAGATATTCAAGACCCGCCTAGACGAGGTCCTGTGCAGCCTGCTGTAGGTGACCCTGCTTCGGCAGGGGGGGTTGGACTAGATGATCCCCAGAGGTCCCTTCCAGGCTTCACTGTTCTGTGATTATGATTCTAGGTATGGATCCAAATTAAGAATAAATGCAAGTTTGGGACTGGGACCTCTTAGGTGATTGAGGACCATTAGCAGAGCTATGAAAGAAGCTGGATGGGTTGTGGGGAACTCACAGGCAATGCCAAATCCTCAGAAGACCATAGCTTTGTGGTTACAGCAACACCACTTCATACCAAATCCCCACCCTGAAACACAAACACACTCACACACACCATAGACAGAGCCCTGAGATACAGTTGAGAGAAAGGTTCTCCTTTACCAGGCTCTGGTAAAGGAGTGGAGGGTCAGGGCTTGGCCATTCTGGTGATAAACAAACACCAAGGGCTTCCATGGCATCAGAGTCACCTCCACGTTGCCTTTGCCACCTGCAGCCAGTGTCTCCAAGTTTTTGCTTCAGCAGCCTCCAGGGACAGGCACCTCGATGGGTTGTTTGCTTCACAGCTTTGTGAGTGATGGCCCTTCGTGGAGTCTCAAACATCCTCAGAAACTTGGGGTTTGCTTCTGCTTTTCACTTCATTGGAGGTTTGTTTCATCTTTCAGTGTCTGCAGTTCAGGAACTCTGTCGCGGAAGATGAACCGGACTCGACACGAAGATCAATATGATCAGGTACAAGCCGTTTATTAGTCCCAGATAGCTCACATTTATATTCCCCATTACATACGCGGCGATCTCCCATTGGCAATAATCAAATTAAGTCACATAGCAACCTGATTATGATTGGTGTACATTACTTGTTCACGCGCTGTGCTCGTGGCCTTCTTGCAGGTGGCAGGTTCCTGTTCAGAATCCAGGAGTTGTTTTTCTCTGCATTTTATTTTCTTGTTTCCACCGTTTTTCCTCTAGATGCCCTTGCGGCCTTATGCTAAGGCTCTGCGGCCTTATGCTAAGGCTTCATGGCCTCATAGAGAAATGCTGGATTGCTCACATGTCCCCAGTTCTTTAATGCTTCATCCTCCGCAAATCCCCCTTCTTTGTTTTGAGCAATCCAGGCCTGGTTGAGGACCTTAAGCATCAATTTCTTTATGCAGCTTAAAGCACAACCTACAATTCCTAAACACACAATAATTGTTACCAAAATAACAATACCTTGTTTAACTAATTCCTTTATCCACCCTGACAGACCCCAAGAAGACAGCCAACTGTCAAACGGTGATGTATTGTACGTAATATGCTCTGTTCTTTCCGGCAAGACAGCTAGCTGTTGGTGAATACTCTGAGAATGATCAGACAGATTCATGCAACACATCCCCTCAAACTCTTGGCACCCATGACCTTGCGCAAGAAATAAGAAATCAATAGCCGCTCAATTTTGTAAGACTGCATGGCGAACGCTATCTACATCCATTAATAACTGCGTTAATATCTCTGAAGTGGTATTAGACTGCTTCAAGCTCCAACAAGCTAATTTTTTAAGAATATTCCAATTCCTGGCGGCAGCACCTCCAGGGAGGAAAAAGGATAACGCTACTGTTCCAGCTACAGATCCTAGCTGTACATTATTATCACACCCTGGATTAAAATGTCTAAGACTTCGCTTACTACGAGTTTTATTGAGACTCAAGAAATCTCTGATACGTGGGGTGAACAATGTTAGCTTTCCTATGTAGCACGGACCTCCTACCGGGTGAACGGGAATCCCTCCCCACGCACGATCTCCACAGATGAGGAAATATCCTGATGGCAACAGGAATCCCCCTGAGGTGTTAACCGAAAACCTTCCCATGTTGTTTAGCGAAAAATACCAATGCCTTGAATTCCCACTTACATTTTGATAACCTGTAGTATACTGCCTTTCACCTTGGCTATGCAACCAAAGATGCCACGGATTTCCGAACTCAGTCACTCCTGTGCCATTCCACGGCAACCACTGCGACTGCTGATGCAAATCGCTGCAATTTGGCTGGTTAGACACATTTGCCCATTGAGCGGGTGCCATGGAACCTAGCAGCTCTAGCTCTTGCAGAGGAAGTGAACTAGAGTGATTTAAATGTGTCACAATCCACTGCTGTAAAAAGGCACTCTGCATCACTGGCACATCACTACTTCACGCACACTCACCTTTCTCTGACCCACTTTGCCTGGATTTGTTATACAACTCGTTCAAATCATTTATACTCTCATTCACAAAGTCCCCATTCATGATAGGATAGCCAATCAGGCATGTGCGAAAAGGATCTCCTGGAGTAGCTAAAGACAGACAAAAATCCATCTGACCTGTTTGATTGGCCCAGGTTACCCACATATTCTGTCTCACATCAATGCGATGAATGGCTCCTGCATTCTCAACAAATAGGCAAAGGCATATCGTTATCCCTAGCGCCATGGCTGCTGGCATCCTCGTCTCTTTCACTGATCATACCAGCGTTGTACACGTGCTACTCTACACCACCACTTTTTCCCACAGACATAACAAATTACATAAAATCCATGGATTACACGCCTCGCAATAGTTACACTTAATTGTTCCAGTATGTGCTTCCACACCAGCGTCCATTAATCTTCCTTTTCTGAATCCTGGACATCTGCGCCGCTGTTATCTCTATCGGGACCTTTCCACGGACGGACCCACCGAGCAGGAACCCACCTTACTCCGTTTTCTGTAAGCAAGCACATACAACCTCTACCAGTTAATTTCACTTCGGCTGGTCCTTCCCATTGTCCTGTTTGCAAATTCTTGAACGGGACCAACACCTTTTCCTGCTTATGTTCCCCTTCCATCAACGCTCTGTGATGTATTAATGCTGGAGGTTCCTTTCTGTCCCCTGTCAAACATAAAAAATTCAAGATGTACAATACTTTGTTCAGTCGTTCCTGTGGCATACTCCCAGTTTCCCCCCTTTTTTGTTTATGCAATAATTGTTTCAATGTGTGGTGTGCTCTTTCTATCATGGCTTGTCCTGTGGGACATATGTGGGATACGTGTGGTATGGTGGATGCCCCAGAGTACACAAAACTGAGCAAATTTTGTTGAGGTGTATGCCGGACCACTGTCTGCTTTTATCTCTGTGGGAATCCCTAGCACCGCAAAACTAGCATACAGATGCTTTGTTACATGCTGTGTGGTCTCTCCTGACTGTGCAGTTGCCCAAATGGCAATGGAAAATGTGTCAATCACTACAAGTACGTACTTTTGACGCCCAAACTCTGGTACATGAGTGACATCCATTTGCCATAGCTGTAAGGATCGTAGTCCTTTGGGGTTGACACCCACTCCGAGACCTGGACTTATATTTTGGCAGTCTGGACAAGACT
Source organism: Opisthocomus hoazin (assembly GCF_030867145.1). Classification (NCBI taxonomy): domain Eukaryota; kingdom Metazoa; phylum Chordata; class Aves; order Opisthocomiformes; family Opisthocomidae; genus Opisthocomus; species Opisthocomus hoazin. Next base: position 332,103 of record NW_027449021.1, read on the forward strand.
TCACAATTCCTTGAGCATCATGCAAGGGAAAGTGAAACTGTCTCATTAATACCTTCGCGGACTGATGGAAAAATTCACGGGAGTTGCGCACCTGAGCAAAGCTATCTGTGGGTGGACCCGTCCATGTCGGCATAACAAGCTGATCTGCACGTCGGTTTCCTTCTGCAAGGCCCCCTGTCATCAAATGGCTACGAATATGGGTTATTAAATACGGCACTGTTCTATTATTTAGCATAAATAACAACTGCTGTAACATTCTATACAAATGTCTATTGGATACTTCTTTGAGCATAGCACGCTCTAAACGCGTCACTACTCCTACTACATACAAAGAATCAGAAACAATATTGACTGGCTGCATATTCCACTGTGCAAGAGCCCAAACAACCGCTTTGAGCTCTAACGTTTGTAACGAATCCTGCAAGTCTCCTTCGATTACCTGATGGTGCCGTATACCTGGAGGTCTCTCCCAGGTACATGCCGCCTTCTTGGAGCTTTTCCCTGCATCAGTAAATACTGTTATCCCTTCCAATGGTATATTGGACTGTATTGGCCATTCCTCGAAAATCATCCCTGACAACAATGGCATTAATTTGTGAGAAGGGTAATTATCGTCAACTGTCCCTGGGAAATTACTAATAAGAATCTGAAATTCTATAGACGTCCTTATCAGCCACTCCATATATTCCTGCATCAGAGGTACCAGGATGGTTTGTGGTTCACATCCTGCAATTTCTACACATCGGTTTCTCCCTCGGATTATCAACTGACTGAGCAGTTCCATCCGTGTGGTCACCATCTTTTTTGGCCTGATAGAAAGAAAAATCCATTCAAGAATCCTTAACGGATTTTCTCCAGGCACCCACTGCATTAGTATAGCAAACGGATGTTGATGCGTATGAGCAGAGTTGATTAACATCAACGTTAAAGGCTGTTCTGACCTTATTCTGGATGCATGAGAACTAATGATTTTGTTCTGAATAACCTCTAAGGCTTGCTTTTGTCGGGGTCCCATGGTTCTTCTATCGTCGGCTCTCGATGTAGTGCCGAGAAGCTCAACCAAGGGTGCTAAATCATCGCTGGTTATGCCACATAATGCTCTGACCCATTGAATGTCACCCACCAATTTCTGCACATCATTCAATGTCTTAATTTCGGGATTTACCTGTATTTTTTGGGCTTTAATTGTACCTTGTAAAATTATCCACCCCAGATAATTCCAGGGCTCCTGTTTCTGTGTTTTTTCTGGAGCAATTTTTAATCCTCTGTACTCTACCTCTCTAACAATTTCTTGAAGCACGAATTCCCTGTTCATATCTTTTCCTGCAATTAAGATATCATCCATATAATGATATATTAACAACTGCGGCATCTTTTTACGAATTGGTTGCAAAGCCCATGCTACAAAAATTTGGCACATGGTTGGTGAATTTTTCATACCCTGAGGTAGGACTATCCAATGAAATCTACGGGCAGGTTCTGCCTTGTTTATTGATGGTACAGAAAAAGCAAACCTTTCAGCATCTTCGGGGTGCAAAGGAATAGTAAAAAAACAATCCTTCAAATCTATAACTAGGACTGTCCATTTCTCTGGGATCAAGACCAGTGATGGCAGACCTGGCTGTAGCGCCCCCATGTCTTCCATGACATTGTTAACTGCTCTCGAATCATGTAGTAGATGCCATTCCCCACTCTTTTTCGGAATAGTAAATATTAGTGTGTTCCAAGGGCTAGTAGATGGCTGAATATGTCCAGCTTGTAACTGTTCTTCTACCAGCTCATTGACTTTTTGCAGCCGTTCGGCAGTAAGTGGCCATTGATCAACCCAAACTGGGTTATTCGTTTTCCATTTTATCTTCAAAACCGGCTGCTGTTCAATGGCCGCCCCGAAAAGGCTGGGTAACGATAGTAGTATGCAATTGACTGAGTACATCTCTTCCTATTAACATGATTGGATTTGCATAATATAAGGTCATGTTGACACTACCGCACCGTCTGAAAAATGAAAAGCCACGAGATCCCCACTAATGCGTGTGGATTGTGCCCCTCCGACACCGTACACTCCCGTGAATGATTCAACCGTTGGCCAATGTGAAGGCCAATGCCGAGCAGATATGATAGTTACATCTGCTCCAGTATCAATCATCATTTTTAATTTTATCATCTCCTGGTGTTTTGATTTCACCATAACTTCAATTTCTGGCTTGTTTTTCATGATGTCTAATGCTAGGTATACATACGGTTGTCCTGAGGACCCAAAGCCCTCATCTCCACGGTGGTGTGGTGTGGCATGTGGTACACAAGCTCGAAACGGTACCAGCTGGGCAATCCTGCTGCCGGCGGGAATGGACAACGGAGGAGCCAAGGTATACACCATTACCTTTACCACTCCAGTAAAATCAGCGTCGATGACCCCTGGTAAAACAAAAATGCCTTGTTTAGATGTTGACAATCGTCCTAATAATAGGGCACTCAGCCCGTGGCCTAAAGGCCCTTTTACACTGGTGTCAATACACACCACTTCCGTTGTTACCAGGGTTTTATCTACTGCTGTTTCCACGTCCACTCTGGCACTCCCACAAGTGGCGGCACAGAGGAAGTCGAGGGCTCTGGTGCCACTGTCCATGCCCCCTGCACTTGTGTCGTAGCGCGCGGGACCCTCGCGCTCCCCCCCGGGTTTTCCGACTTACAACATTCGGAGGTGTTACGATTATCTCTACAACAAGTGACACACCACTTGTTTGGGGGGCGCGATCCTGAGTCCCCCAACCCTTGGGATGATCTTGTCTGCATCTTACATTGCGCCTTAGAATGCCCTATTTTCCCGCATTTAAAATACCGCTTTTCCGAATTTCTCTTTTCCCGATTTTCGTGTAGCAATGGTGCGATAGCCCCTTGTACCGCTGCAGAAACACACGCAGTGTACTTGGTCTGTTGGGTTCATTCCATCAACTCAACCATGTCCGCTACTTGCGCAGATTGCGGCAACGAGCCTAGTATTTGTTTACTCCTTTCACTGGCATTGTCAACAGCTAGTAACTGAAACATTTCGGTCTTCATATCCCCTGTTAGGTCCGGGTGCGTCTCGATAGCTTTGTAAAGTCGGTCAACAAACTGCGTAAACTGCTCATTTTGTCCCTGCTTAATATGTGCAAAAGCATGAGGTTGACCCAGCTCCTGCACGGAAAAAATTGCTTGTAATGCAAGATGCTGCGACAACTGTATCACCTGTGGTATAAAACCTAATTGCATATCTCCATCCGCAAAAGGACCCTGTCCAGTAAGCGTTTGTGATTGGATGCCATACAAAGGATCATTTTGATCCCGAGGCCGTGCAGCCTCTTGATCACACAGTCACGACCACACCCTGTGGAATAAAAGTTGTTGTGAGGGAGTTAGCACAATCTCAGCAATTTGTAAAATATCCATAGGAAGTAACTGATCAGCAGTAAAAATATACTTTAGCATTTGTTGGGTTACCGGTGATCTTAACCCATTCTGCATTACGGAAGTCTTAACTTTCTCCAATAACTTCCAATCAAATGCCTCCCATTTCGACCCCCCGCCCACTTGTGTCACCACCGGGTACGCTGCAACAAACGTGATGATTTGTCCCTCCACCAGCGCATCTCGAAAGACTCCATCGCTCTCCAGGATGCGTCTCTCCAGCAGGTGGCAGCACAGGATTAAGTAAGTGGCTGGGTAAGGGTGCAGCAGGCGGCAACTGTAAGGGTGGTGCTGGTGGTAACAACGGAACCGGGGGGGGGGGTGGTAGCTCAGGATTCCAGTCCGACCGGAACGGATTCCCCTTCGTCGGCTCTGCCTGCACCGATGGTCCAAGCGCTTCACCAGTCCCCGGCGAAGGTGACCGCAACGACAAATCTTTTAACTGCTGGCTGATCTCCTTCAATACCTGTTTAAGCAAACCGTCCTCCCCCGCCCCCGACTCCTATTCCCCATCTGGGGACCCTGGTCGGGTCGGCGATAGTTGTGGGTATATTTTTTCAGGCGGAATTTCCTTCCTAGCCCTTTCAGCTAAGTCCCCATCACGTGTCTCTGCCACCGTTGTTTCTTTGACCGCCCATAGAGGTGGCATCCGTATGCTATTCTCAAACAAATTCCGCGCTTCGTTGGAAAGCATCATAGCATTTCCCGACGCTGGCAGCGTTGCAGGGGTCAGGGCAACAAAAGCAGACGTGGCGGCAGCTCTTTCGCTTTTCATCTCTCTCAAAGTCTCTTTTACTAACCGCCACAGCGTAGAATAACAGCCTGCAGTCTTATCCTCGCTACTGAACTCGTCCCATAGGCTTTGTCCTATGGCTTCCCAGGTGGGTAACTCAAACGTGGCTCCAGCCCCGGAGATTAAGTTACGCTCTCATGCCCACATCAGTAGCTCTTTCAGTACTTTTGCATCGTAAGAGACCGCTCTCTTAGAGAGCATATGATGGAGGAGCTTCACCACTGCACTTTCTTCCTTTGTCAGCGTGGACCCCATCTCCTCCCCAGCCGCTCACCTGTTCCTGGTGAGATCCCCACGGGGATAACCGTCCCACCTCAATCAGCACGCGTGTCTTCTTCCCAGTCCGATGGGCACTTCGAACCGAAGCCGCCGGGGCAGCAGCTGCTTTCGGCTGGCTTCTCCAGCTTTGGTCGCCTCCTTCTACCTCCAGACGGATTCCATCATCTGAAGTCTTCGGGGCACACAAGGGTCCCTGTTCGGGCGCCAGATGTCGCGGAGGATGAACCAGACTCGACACGAAGATCAATGTGATCAGGTACAAGCCGTTTATTAGCCCCAGATAGCTCGCATTTATATTCCCCATTACATACGCGGCGATCTCCCATTGGCAATAATCAAATTAAATCACATAGTAACACGACTATGATTGGTGTGCATTACTTGTTCACGCGCTGTGCTCGTGGCCTTCTTGCAGGCGGCAAGATCCTGTTCAGCATCTGGGAGTTGTTTTTCTCTGCGTTTTACTTCCTTGTTTTCAACTGCACTTTGTCCTCTAGATGCCCTTGCGGCCTTACGCTAAGGCTCTGCGGCCTTATGCTAAGGCTTCATGGCCTTATAGAGAAATGCTGGATTGCTCACATGTCCCCAGTCCTTTCAAGCTTCATCCTCCACAGTCCTATCCTTAGAGGAAGAAGCAATGAAGAATTAGGGGAGACATCTCAAAGCAAAAGCAAAGCATTTCTCCTAGACCTAAACCCTCATGTACTCCTCCCTCATCCTTTCCTTTGCCAGGAGATCTTCCTTCAGCTCTGTTGCTGCAGCTCTAACCTTTGCTGGCCGAGCTTGAGGTGATCAGCAGAGGCTCTTCCCACTGGCTGCTGAAGAGTCAACCCTGCTCTGCAGCAGTGGGTTCATGGGAAAAATGAGGGTACTGGTCAGTCTTGGTGTTCGACTTGGTCAGAGGAAACTGCTCCTAACTCAGCAGGGCTTGTCAGCACCTGCACTCCCAGCACTAAACAATGGGGAAAGCAGAAGGCTGTTGGAAAGGTTTGGAGCTTTTAAATCTCCATCCATCTTACTTGAAGATTTTCCTGGGACTTCAGAATCCCTCAGCATTTCTGCTGCACTCTGAGAGAAGAGAGAGAGTCTTGCAAGGTGTAAGAATTTCTTGTGGCCTAGTGCAGCAAGAGGGCAGCTGGTCTGTCCCTCTGTCTTGTTCTTAGCTGCGCTCGTCTAGTTCTGCATGAGATGGAGGGTGATCACACTTACCCTGAAAAACATCCGAACGCTACTGAGTACAGAGGGATCCAGTGCAGACAGCTAAATGTCTCACCCTGTCTCAAGGTCCTCAGCACCTCACTTCTAGCCAAGGACGCGCTCAACCTATTTCTCTTCAGCATGAGACTCCCTCCCTCTATGCTATTTTGGGTCTTCTTCCTGCCTTTAACCCACAGATGGCTACGCACCCCCCACTCTCTCCCTGCGCTCTCGTGTGTCTCACAAACCCTTCCCTCTTCCCCTGCGGTGATGGGACATCACCCGCTTTGTTTCAAGTCGCTGCATCCACTCCCTCTGTGCATCCCCATGAGTTTTCTGTTTCCCCAAGCTGCTCTCCAGACTGCTCTCTTTACCTGAATGTTGGTATGGACATTCTTGTACATGAAAGACTCCGTCCTTGAAGACCAGATTTATGGAGATCTGCTGCCCCCCTGTGCTGCTCACACATCACCCCCTATTTAAAGTGTCAACAAAACAGGACCCAAAGTCTGCTTCTTTGAGGTCTGGGTTTGGCAGTCTTCTATTCCTCGTTCTTACTCCCTTTGGGAGGTAAGACCCCACTATTGGCTGTTTTGTGGTCACAACAGCCAAGGCTGAGTCTGGTTTTCACATCCCTGATCAGCACTTCCTTCTTTGTGAGGAACAGATTCAGAGGAGCATCACCACTGTTGACCAATCTGGAAGCTGTGCAATAAAGACCTATGTTCCAAGCTGTGGCCAAAAGCCTGCCAGATACCTCCAGGAGTAATTGCATGCAGCTGTGGTCCCGTTCCAGTGAATACTAAGGTAATGAAAGTCAGCAAAGGGAGTTTAACTGTTCTTACCTCAAAGTGGAATGAAGAGATGTCCTGCAGGCCTTCAGCTCCTCCTCTCTGTGCCCCAGGCTGAGGCCATTGGTGCATATCTTGGCTGCAGCACCTCAACTGTGGCTCATCTTGGCTGAGAGGATACTTGCAAAAAGAAGCCTTCTACCAAATGCCCAAGACCTTGTGTGTGCAAAGGCTTTGCTTCAGAGGAGAGACATGCTGGAGGGAGTGGCACATGACAACATAAAGAAGAAATGAGGTGCCCACAAACAGAGCAAAACCTACTTTGTTCAAGACCAGGAGAGTGGTATTTTGTCTGCTGTGTCTCTGCAGCCCTGAGGACCTATGGTGGAGGTTAGGCTGATCTCAGGAAGGAAGAGATGATGTTGAAAATGTCCTTGGGTGTGGACATCCTGTGATCCAAGTACACTGTGGGCCTGACCCGTGACTGTGAGATCAAGCAAATAGTTAAATCATGGGGGATAGAAGAACCAGCAGAGTTTGAGAGGGAATGCCCTCAAGAGGAGACCCTGCTGTGATGTGCTTGGTGTTCATGCACTGCCCTGTATCCAGTGGGTAGAGAAGGGAGAGATCTTGCGTCCCTGCAGTGGTGGGATTCAGTGACTGGCTGTAAGGCACCAAATCTGTGTGAGATGCCCTGGGTGGTGCCTGTCACACAACGAGTGTGAGTGGGGTTGCGGTTCCTCTACAGAACTTGTGATGTCCCTGTGAAGTGCATACTGTTATCCTGAGAGCTCTGGCATTTCACATAGCACTACAAGCCTCAATTTGTAAATTAAATGAAGATTCAGCTGCCCTGAATGAGGTTAGGCAATGAAGGGATGCACATGAGACCAATGCAAATCTTACTCTTAAGGCCATGTAGACAATACAGCTGATAGAGAACAGAAAGAGAGAGACTTAGCTCTCCCTGTGCCACAGGACTCCTTTTCATGAGCTGATTACATCTATGGGTAGTCCTGGACATAAGGAGAATTTACAGGTTAAGTTGTCTTAGAATGTGAGCACCTTCTGTCATTTAAGGTGGCCAAAGACATTTCCCACCAGCCTCCAGGAAGATGCCCTCAGACACTGTCCTGTCTCTATGAACTGCTCCAGTGGAGTGTTCAGTTACCAGCACACATCTTGGTCACCTCTGGAACCAAACCTGTCACCAGGTGTCTGTGTCTGCACATCTTCCTGCTGCCCTCCACCTCCAATAACTAGCAAGGGAGCTGAGACAAGGAGCTCCCATGCAAGAGCCTATTTAATGTCCATCTGAACTGAGGCAAGAGGAATCCCACCTCTTGTGGGTTTGTGTTGTACATGAGAGGGAGCTGAGTCCTCTTCTAGCCCCAGGACTTCAAACCCAGGATGAGATGTCTCGAATGACTAGGCTGAATCCCTTCCTTCATTAGGGATAAAGGAGATGCCTCCCTGCCACTTACTGGTTTTCCTGTCTAATGATGGGACAAGCAAAGTGGTTTTTTCTTTCTCACTCTTTGTCTGAGAAGAGAAATGACACTAAAGAAAAGAGGAGTTTCTCCCCAGCGGAGGAATCATCAGTGATGACTTCATCCTGTTTCACAGCAGGTTCCCCTGGAGACAAAAAGACACCTTAAGGGAGCCCAGAGGGAGAAGAACCAGAGACACATTGAGCTTGTCCTCTGCTGCTGAGCTGAGGCTGAGCTTCTTGGACAAATGGACGTCGTGGCAAGTGGGCAGCACTGCAGAGAGGCAGCTGTGCCCAGGAGCAGCTCCTCTGCAAAGCACAGCAGGGCTGAGGGCACTGCCTGCAGGCAGCGAGGGGAGAGGAGAGAGGCAGAGAGAGGTTAACGGCAGTCTGGGGTTGGAGGATGCTGAGAGCTCACTGGGGGAGAAATCTTTTCAGCCATTGACACGGTAAGTCTCTGCATGAAGGACAATGTCTTTGAATTTTGTGAAAAGATCTACTAAAGCTGGCACACCGCACAGCCTAAAGGATGGACCATGAGCAGTATCACAGTTTCTCTTTTGTAGAAGGTGAGGACGTGCTGCAAAGCAGGGACTGCCTGCTGCACCCTCAGAGGGACAGGCCATGACAGCTGCCTTCTCCCAGGGACGGCTGAAGGGTTGGGAAGGTGGATGTGCAGCCCGGGCTGCCCCAAGCTGTCCTTCAGAGCAGGGTCTATGCACCCCAGGGGCTGTGTGCTGGGGTAGGGACTCTGCTGCCTGCCAGGGTCAGCACTCTGCCTGGCCAAGGAGCTCACCATGACGCTACAGGGAGAAGCTGTAGGTGGAAGGAGCCACCCTTGGCAGGACAGGGTGCTTCTGCTGCATGGGTCAGGGCTGCTCACAGCTCCCTATCACCCCCATGGCATTTCCAAGGGAATTATTCAAGATGGAGCTTTATGAAAGGGAAGCTGACTGTCTGCTGAGGTTTCTCCTCTTTGTGTACTGCATGGGCAGTGGGAGATTTCCAAAGGAACTTTTCATTTGGAAAGTTGAAGGAGGGATGACTGTAGAGAGGAGAAGCTTTCCTGAGTCTGCATTTTCACTTTCCAGCTCTGGGGACTACAGACAGCACCAGCATCCCCTGGCCAGTTTCATCAGGGTTTGTGTGAGCTGCCCTTCAATCCCTGCACACACGGAGAGGCTGCAGGGCAGAGCTGGGCACACAGGGGCTCGTCTGGGGTCTGTGAGCACTGGCAGGGAGGAGATGTGGGTCCAGAGCAAGAGCTCCTGGCAGGGACAGCTCCAGGCAGTCGAGATGGGCAGGAAGGGAGGGAACTGCTCATGGAAACCCTGTTGCAGAGGAGATATGGGCACCTCCTGGCCATGGCCTGCAGTGCAGATGCCTTCCCTGAGCAGCCCCCTTCCTCTCTTCTCTGCCTCTCCCCTTGCCTCTCTCAGCCAAATCCTCACTATATTCTTCCTTGTTTCTCCTCTTTTCTCCTTTGAATTTATCTTTTTGTTGCTGTCACTCTCTGGGGATGGGAGTCTGAGCTGCAGACTCAAACTGTGATCTTGTTTGTCCGTTCATGCAGATGTGACCACGGCAACAAGTGTTCCACCTTCCCTCTAACCTGTGGGGCTGTGGGCAATGCAGCCTGTGGGGCTGGAGACTGAGTCAATTTTCACTCAATGAGATGACATCATTAGGACAATTGGTTAGCTCCTTGGGGTGTCCTTCTAAGCTGTCAGCTGCCCTCCAGGAAGCAAACGTGACCCATAGCACCTCTGTTTTATCTTAGAGCTGCATGGAGAAGTGCAGAGAAACTACCACCGAGGACATGCTCTTGGGTGGTGAAATAAGCCATGTGTATTCTTGGCTAGAAGTGGCGTGCTGAGACCCACAGAATGTGTGAGACCTTTAGTGGTCTCTGTTGTCGGTAGTATCTCCATCTCTTCATCAGTCCATCAGTCCATCAGGGTGTAAGCCCAGGGCATTTCAGAAATAGAAGGATGGACAGACCAGCTGCCATATCTCTGCATTAAACCACAGTCATTCCTCTTGCCTCACAGGACTTGCCCTGTTCACCCTGCAGTCAACAGAAACATGGAGAGTTTCCATCATCTAATGACAACAACCACAAGGGGAAATCAGGGAAGCTATGAAAACCCATAATTTCTGAGTCTGACCTCTGCAGTTTTGATGCTGAAAATTCCTACTGTGACAGGAGGAGGTTCGTCTGACAAAGTTGTACAACGGGTCTGGACCTTGCCCCACCATGCCCATGCACCCACTGCCTGCAGAGCAGAGCTGGCTTTTTAGCAGCCGGAAGGAAGAGGTCCTGCTGCTCCCGGTACACTCAGGAACAACCAACCAGAGCTGCAGCCACAGAGCTGAAGCAAGGGCTCCTGGAAAACGAATGATGAATGTGTGTAACAGGGTGAGGGTCTTGGAGAAAGGCTTTGATTTTGCTCTGAGAAGTCTGCCCTAAATCTTCATTGGTTCTTCCTCTAAGAACAGAATCCCTTGCCCAGATGAAACAAATGACCAACAGCAGCTCCATCACCCACTTCCTTCTCCTGGCATTTGCAGACACACGGGAGCTGCAGCTCTTGCAGTTCTGGCTCTTCCTGGGCATCTACCTGGCTGCCCTCCTGGGAAACGCCCTCATCATCACTGCCATAGCCTGTGACCACCGCCTCCACACCCCCGTGTACTTTTTCCTCCTCAACCTCTCTTTTCTTGACCTGGGCTCCGTCTCCACCACTCTCCCCAAAGCCATGGCCAATTCCCTCTGGAACACTAGGGCCATCTCCTATGCAGGGTGTGCTGTCCAGCTCTTTTTCTTTCTCTTCTTGATTGTGGGGGAGTACTGTCTTCTCATCGTCATGGCCTATGACCGTTACATGGCCATCTGCAAACCTCTGCACTATGAACTGATGATGGGCAGCAGAGCTTGTGTCCACATGGCAGCAGCTGCTTGGGGCAGTGCTTTGCTCAATTCTCTCCTGCACACTGTCAATACATTTTCAATTCCTCTCTGCCAAGGCAGTGCCCTGGACCACTTCTTCTGTGAAATACCCCGGATCCTCAAGCTCTCCTGCTCACATTCCTACCTCAGGGAATTTGGGCTTCTTGGGGTTAGTGTTTCTTTGGCTTTTGGGTGTTTTGGTTTCATTGTCGTGTCCTATGTGCAGATCTTCAGGGCTGTGCTGAGGATCCCCTCTGAGCAGGGACAGCACAAAGCCTTTTCCACATGCCTCCCTCATCTGATTGTTTTGTCTGTTTTTATCAGCACTGGCATGATTTCTTATATGAAGCCCCTCTCCATCTCCTCCCCATACCTGGATCTGGTTTTGTCATTTCTCTACTCGGTGGTTCCTCCAGCAGTGAACCCCCTCATTTACAGCATGAGGAACCAGGAGCTCAAAGATGCGTTGAAGAAGCTCATTCTGTTATTAGTCTTTCAGCAGCTATAATGTGCCCATTTCTTTTCACAAGTGATTTCTACTGCTTATGGGGAACCTCCTGTGCTCTGGTCATTTTATCTGTGATAATTCTGTTTCTCCAGGAATGTCTGCATGAACTCCACTTCTCCAGAGTCATAAATTGAGCCTGTCTAACCCTGAGGTCTTTACACATGTGTCTGTCACAAGGTTACAGCTGGCCTCCACTGTAAAATCTCTCTAATAAAAGTGGATTTCCTCAGTGGCATTGGCTAGAGGTTGGGCTTTCCTTGCATGGCTGAGGTCAGGAGCAGGCTGAAGAAATTGACCCTGTGAGTACAGTTTGCTGTGCTGCGGTTCTCCATGGAATGGGGGGAGGAAGACATGGGGTGATGTATTAGGGAATGGGACTCCAGTGAACTTTCACTGGTGGCCTCGCTTTTTGGCCTCTTCCAGCACTGACCTCTCACCACAGGTTTATGTGTGAGCTTTGTTGCATGGCCACTTCCCTCTTCCTGCTGGGCTCAGTGACTGCACAGGTGGAAAGGGAAGCCCTGCTCCACTTCTCTCCTTGTCCAAACCCTGGCAAAACCCAGAGCGAGGACATCTGTGAAACACCACATGGGGTATGGATAAGACTGCGTAGTTATCAGGACTTACGGGAGGCTGTCTCAGGTACAAGAAACTGAAGGGGGACAGGGCACAAAGGAATGTCTTGGGGATCACCTACGAGAAACTGTTCCTCACACCACATACACCCTTTCCAGTGCTGAGCTGGAACAGTGGGTCCATCTGTGGGACAGTGTGGCTGGGCTGGGCACAGGCCGGGGCACTGGCAGCGGTCACAAAGGAACTGCCATGGGGTGACCACCTGGATTTGGTGGCTGCAAGAAAAGTTAAGAGTAAAGAGAAGGGATCCAAAATTCAGATGCCCAGTTTAGGAATGATATTGGCAAGCTGTCGTGGGTTTAGCAAAGGGCCGCAGGACAGCAAGGGACTGGAGCACTTGGCCTGTGAGGAGAGGCTGAGGGAGCTGGGCTTGTCCAGTCTTGAGAAGGGAAGGCTGAGCAGGACATCATCCCAGCCTGCCAGCACCCACAAGAAGGTTATGGAGAACAGAGAGCACGTCTCTTCACCCTATTGCATGGCAGGAGGACAAAAGACCATGGGAGGAAAGTGAACTAAGAATGTTTCAGCCAGCAGAGAAGGACAACATTTTTCCCCAGGAGCTCAACCAAGTGCTGGAACAGGTCACCCATGGAGGCTGGGTAGTCTCTGTCCTTGGGAAGTCTCAAACTCAAACTGAATCAAGCCTTGAACCATTTGGTCTGACCCTGTTTTGGACAGGTTGCACTGCAGACTTCCGGATGTCTCATCCAGGCACTGTTCCTTTAAGATCCTATTGCGCCCTTTTTGTAACTGGAGCAGAGCAGATGTTTGTGGGGCTTGAATCCTCCTGTGCTGTAAGGGACTGTTTAAACAAACATTTAAAACCATGAAGAGAGGTTGACACCTCAATGTGACTTGCTCTGGGTATCGACTAAAAAGCCCTGGTCAGGGAAGCTTTTAGGGAGTGAGGATCTGTGCAAGACACCAAATGATCCTGTTCTAATGCCTGTAGGCCTGTCAGATGTCATTTAAATAACAATGAAAATGGAAGTAAGAAGAGCTGAAGACAAAGACCCAAAGCAAAGAAACATCTCAATGGACTTTTCAGGTTTTTCTAAGACTTTCAAGGATATCCTTTTTTGAGAAGTGTTGTCCAGAATAGGGAATGGATGTAGGACACACATGTCTTCAGCTACAGGGACACAGAAACCTGGTGCCAGTGGAGATGATCTAGCAAACCCTCCCCAGCCTCCTCCTGCAGCTTCCAAGGAGCTCTGGTCTCCCACAGGTCGTCTGAGGTAGAAGCCAGTCCCAGCACAGCAATCCAGGTACACTGCGGCCCCTAACAGTGGCATTGCCTGTTTATGGTCAGATACCTGATGTCTGTTTTAAAAAGTATACCATTTTATTATTTCCTATATTTTAGAAAAATCTACAAGCACATTTACATCAGCTGAATCTCTGGAGTCCTTTCTTGGAAATGGAAATGTCCCTTTGGTCATCTGCACTCAGTTGTCCAAGATTTGTTCCCTCCTAACTTCTGGGGCACCCCCAGCCTACTTGCTCATAGGGCAGCATTAGGAGCCAAAAAGTCCTTGATGCTGCACAAACACTGCTCAGCTGTAACTAAAACATAGATGTATTCCCAGGTGTCTCTTGAGTCCCTGGAGCCATTGCAGTGACAAGGAGAGAGCCCTACCTGACTTAGGGCTGGGGCTGGTATGGGGTAATGGGGTCTGGGATGATGTTTCTGGGGCAGTTTCTTCTGTCTGTTTGTCACTGTTTAGAGCAGGGCAGCAATAAATGAGTGGCAGATGCGTGATATTATCACACCCCCCCCCCCACCCCCTACTAGGGGAAGGGAAAAAGGAGGAAAAGGGAGAGGGACTTACAAACTGGAAATTAAAATAACTTTACTAATAACACCAAAAATAGAGCAATAATGCAAAATACATAAATTCTATTGAGTTTCCCCGAGTTGTGGGGGCTGATGTTGTTCCAGTGGCTGCTGGGCAGACACTAGGAAGTCCTGTCACACCAACCCACATCCTGGGAAGCAAGGATTCAGGACATGTAGTGGTTCCTTAGGAAGACAAATGTCTGACTAAGAAATATCATCTCTTTGCATCCCTCCTTTACCTCAGTATCAATGCTGAGCATGATGTCATAACGTACGGAATATCCCATTGTTCAATTCAGGTAAGCTGTCACATCTATGTCACCTCCCAACCACTGGACCACCCTGAGCCAGCCAGCTTTGGGGGGGTTGGAGAGACAGCCTTCATGTGGTCTGAGCACTGCTCAGTAATAGCCAAAACACTGGTGCGTGATCAACACCGTTCCAGCCATGAGTCTGAAGCACAGCAACATGTGGGCTGCTCTGGCAAAAGTGACCCAGTACCAGCCAGACCCAGTACCGTGGTGCTCAGGGGTCTTTTCCAGCCTGTGTTATTCTGTGATTCAATGAATATTTTCCTTGGAGAGCTCTTGGAAGACAGAATCAGAGAATCACAGAATCACAGAATGCTTGGGGTTGGAAGGGACCTCTGTGGGTCACCCAGTCCAAACCTCTTGCCGAAGCAGGGTCACCCAGAGCAGGCTGCACAGCACCGCGTCCAGGCGGGGCTGGAATATCTCCAGAGAAGGAGACTCCACAACCTCCCTGGGCAGCCTGTTCCAGTGCTCCGTCACCCTCAGAGGGAAGAAGTTCTTCCTCATGTTCAGCTGGAACTTCCTCTGCTTCAGTTTGTGCCCATTGCCCCTTGTGCCCATTGCTGGGCACTACCGAAAAGAGCTTGGCGCCATCCTCCTGACACCCACCCTGCAGAAATTATAGGCATTTATTAGGTCCCCTCTCAGGCTTCTCTTCTTCAGGCTGAACAAGCCCAGCTCCCTCAGCCTCTCCTCATAGGACAGATGCTCCAGTCCCCTCACCATCCTCGTAGCCCTCCGCTGGACTCTCTCCAGTAGCTCCTCATCTTTCTTGAAGTGGGGAGCCCAGAACTGCACACAGTACTCCAGATGAGGCCTCACCAGGGCACTGTAGAGGGGAAGGAGAACCTCCCTCATCCTGCTGGCCACCCTCCTCCTAATGCACCCCAGAATACCATTGGCCTTCTTGGCAGCCAGGGCACACTGCTGGCTCATGGGTCCACCAGGTCACCCAGGTCCCTCTCTGCAGAGCTGCTCTCCAGCAGGTCTGCCCCAAGCCTGTACTGATGCATGGGCTTGTTCCTCCCCAGGTGCAGGACGCTGCATTTGCCCTTGTTGAACCTCATCGGGTTCCTCTCTGCCCAACTTTCCAGCCTGTCCAGGTCACGCTGAATGGCAGCACAGCCTGCTGGTGTATCTATCACTCCTCCCAGAACAGAAAGAGAAACAAGAAAAAGCACAAAGGAAGCAGTAGAGACATAAAATTCACAAATACAAATACAGCAGTTCCTCCAAGGAACATTCCTCCACTCAAACCATTAGCAAGGAATCTATTAGATAAATTTAATGAAACAGGCTAAATTTTATCTGCTCAGGTGCTGGGCCCCAAAGAGGGTAATTGTTGGTTATGGTACCATGTGCTCAGTTGCATGTCGGCAACTTACAATCCTGTACAAAGTCAGAGGCTGTGAAGGGGGCTGTGAGATCACTTCTGGCTCTGGAGGTCATTCGTCAACTGCAGTTACGCACCTGAGAAAGGGACCATAAAGTCATTTTTCTCTGAAGCCGCTGACAGGGCAGCCTTTGACTCATAGTGGGGATATGTGCTTTTCAGCTCCCCTTTGCCAGTGTCTGTGACAGGCCAGCAGCAGGCACCTGACTGGCACAGTGACTGGGAGATCCCCTCTGCCGAAGGACCCAGGCTCACTGCAGGAAGGGGGCTGGTATTTTGGGTGCCGTGTCTCTTGCGCCCGAGCACATGATGGGACAGCAGTGACCGAGAGGCTTTGTGTAAATGTGGGGTATCTTATTGTATCTATGTGAAATCAATGAAACTGGAGAAATATTTGTGTCTGAGATGCACCCTCAGAGTATAAGCAATGAATGGGAAACGAAACACCTTGCTGGCTGCCCCAGCTCTTGGAAGGCTGGTCTGTGCCTGGAGCAGTCAGAGCTCTTGAGAACCAGAATAGCCAGGGCTTTTGTGCTGGTCTGGCGAGACAGGATGGCATGGAGGGGCTGCAAAGCTCTCAGAATCTCCGGGGGAGGAGGGCAGGGGACACAGGGTGCCTCCTTTGCTTTCTGCCATGCATGATCCCTCATCTCTGGGGCTGACTCCTCTCTGTCCCCCAGCAGCTGCTGTGCCCTTGAGAGGGGCTGAGGCTGTGGAGCGACTGCCCAGAGCACCCTGCGGTGGGCACAGCTGTTAGGCCAGCTCACACTGGGCTGTGCTGGGGAGAGGGCATTGTCAGTGGAAAGAGGGCAGGGGAGGTGGGAGAGCTTGGAGGGGAGATGGACTGGACTGGGAGATACCTGGGAGAGAAAAACATCAGTGTATAACTCATGAAGGGTGAAGGGTGAAGACTCACACCAGGCGGTTTGTTGTGCAGAGCCATGGCTGACAGAAGGGCTTGATGACATGTAGGTATAGGAGAAGGAGTCTGGTCTGTGCCCTTGGTGGCATGGATAGACCAGGAAGCTGGCCCAGGGCCTTTGTCACCACTCCGCCGTTGGCCATTTCTCATCGACCTTTTCCAGACCCTGGTATTTTGGCCCAGACCCTGGCAGACCCTGGAGCAGGGCTGTCTGTGAAGCCCCATATGTGACATGGCCTCTCCAGGACCTTGGAGCAGCTGCCTGACAGGAAGGCCATGAGATCACAAAGCACTAAGAAATGCTGTGGGCACCATGTCAGAGTAACCATTCCCCACTCTGAATACACCCTGTCCTGTGCTGTGCCCTCGCAGCAGGGCCATGGGAACATACTTGAGGCAGCGGGGCTGTGACAATGCAGGAGAGGGCACAGATATGAAGCAGCTGCCAGGGGGTGACAGCAAGGACAGGCACAGACAAGGAATTTATGTACATTGCCTCTGCTGAGCAAGGAAGAAGGAAGGATTCTGTGAAATACTCTGTGATTCAAGAAAAAGGATTCTGTGAAACATTCTGTCCAGATTTCAGATACTCACGTTAAAGATAAAGGCAAGCTGGTGTGGTCTTAGCAAAGGGCCCTCAGGACAGCCAGGCACTGGACCACTTTGCCTGTGAGGAGAGGCTGAGGGAGCTGGGCTTGTCCAGACTCGAGAAGGGAAGGCCGAAGGGGACCTCATCCGAGCCTGCCAGTACCAATGAAGACATCATGGAGAATGCAGTCAGTCTCTTCATCCCGATGCATGGCAGGAGGACAAAAGACAATGGGAGAAAGGTGAAATGGGAGAGGTTCAACCAAAAAATAAAGACAACTTTTTCCCTGAGGAGCTCAGCCAAGTGCTGGAACAGCTCACACAGAGAAGTTGGGCAGTGTCTGTCCTTGGGGCTGTGTAAGGCAAAACAGGCAGGATGCAGAAACAACAACAAAACCACACATGAAATGTAAAGAGTAGATTTATTTTCATTATCTCACAAAGCAGGGGATCTCTGATACAGCACCTGGGCAGAGGCACTGAAGCCAAGCAGGAGTGCAGACACCACAGAGCTTAGTCCCTGCTAGACAAAGACTGAGAGCTACTGAACTTGTTTCTTTCACATTGGTATATCAGGGATTCACTCAGACAGAACTTTCCACTGTGCCTGGATCCTTCCCGCAGCAGGGCAGGAATCTCAAGCATGTTCAACAGATTGCCTTGGAGTAAATCACAGGCCTATGTTATCTAAACACAGATGTCGTACTTCTTCAGCACACAAGACTAATCATTGTTTAGTATGCTACATGTGTTTTCCGACACCCCAGCTGCAAGTCACTTGAGTGTGTTGACAATCCTCCTTGCCAATCTTCCATTGTCATCCCACATGCCGCAGGTGACAATCCAACAGCACACACCGTCTCTCCTGCGTGAAAGATTGTTATGGACAGATGGAGAACAAAGTCATGGGCTAAGTGAACTCAATGCACATTTTAGAGGGATGGCCCATATGGTAAGGAAGACAGGAAAAGAAGAGGTAATTTATGGGGAAGTGTGGGATCTGAGTGTGATGTAGATGGTATAAAATAAGGAGTGGGCACTGTCCTGGTTTCAGCTGTGTCTCACTCACAATATCTTCCCCTTGACCATCCTTGTACCCTCCCATGCAAACAGCCCATCTCTCTTTACTTTTCCTCCCTGTTCCTAGTTTGGCTTCCTTTGCACCTTCATTCGGCATTTCCAAGCTTGTCACCATGGCAGTTCCTCCCTTGGTCAGCAATTCCATTGAACAGGTACCTCCTTCTTCTATCATTAGTGTCCCGCAATTCCTCATGCTGCTGTCTTGTCAGAGACACCACAGATCTCGTATGCACACATCAAAAGCTGTCAAAACAGAGCTTCACTCCAGGGGGAACTCTGAGAAACTTTTAGATTTGGCAGTGGAAGCCTGATGAAGCTTGACAAGAAGTTACAAGTCATTCAGTAGGGGAGAATAACTCAAAATACTGTGGGCAGGCTGGGACCTGAACAGCTCAGGAGTGACCCTGAGGAGAAGAGCCTGGGCGTTCCAAAGGATGCCATATAATAAGGCCAACAGCATACAGGTCTGCATTAGGAGGAGTGTGGCCAGCGAGACCAGAGAGTTATCACCCCCTTGACTCAGCAGTGGTGTAGCCGCATCTGGACCAGTGTGTCTGTGAGGCATGTGAGGCTCCCCAGTCTGGAAGAACGAGGAGGAACCAGAAAGGTTCTAGAGGAGATCTGCCAGGATGGGTTATACGGCGTGTGTGGAGAGGCTGAGGGACCGGGGCTTCTTTAATCGTGTGGAGGCTGAGGGCACTGAAGTAGTAGCCTGCATCTGCCTGAAGGGTTGTTTCAGAGATGACGGAGCTTTTCTTGGTAGTGAGAAGGCAAGGAAACCTTCACAAAGTGCTGCTTGGAAGGTGCAGACTAGAGGTGAAGAAAAAGAAGTCTCACTCAAAGGGTATCCTTGTTGTGTAAGAGGTCACCCAGAGGGACTCTGGATCAGCCCATAGATTTGAATGTCAAGGAAAAGTCAGTGAGGGTGGAGAGACATCAATTAATGTACGGAAATGCTGGGGGGAGCGCTGGGTAGGAAGTAAAGATGTGTGACTACAGGCTGAAGGGAAAGAAGCGCAGGCATGGGACAGTGTAGGACAGCCTGCAGTACAAATTGCAAAGGACTCTGGCAGAGCTGAAAGATTCAACAGGACTGAGGGCTTTGTCCCCTTGGCTATGGCAGCTGCCTCTAACACCGACTCCTACCAGGAGAAACTTACTTTTGAGGCTCTGGACTTTGTTTCATCCTCGCATCTTCTTTGGGAGGCTGGGAGGTATCACAGAATTTACACTTGTCATTGCTCACCCTCACATCCAGCTGTCCCCAAGAAGAGCCCTGAGCCATGTGTGAGGGACAGGGTCTGCCTTCCCAGGGCCTGGGGCTCAGCCCTTGGCCTTTCTGCTTCATAAAGCAGGCCAAGGCTTTCCTCAGCATTGCAGCCACCTGCACAGTGCCTCTGCCTACCTGCAATCGTGGCCTCCAATTCTCTGCTCTAATGAGGCCCTGGGGAGGCTTTGTCAGTAATGTCCCTCAGTGAGGCCAATCAATGCTTCCAGGTACTTTGAATTTTCCTTCTGCCTTCTTGAGCAGTTTTTTCTATCTCCTCTCAGTATCTGAGGTTCACGGACTCAGCACCAAATACCCCATGGGGCTCATTAAAATGCAGCAAGTGCTAAGCTAACAAGCTCCTGTAAATTTCTTCAATTCTTCAAGACTTGTACAGCTAATTGGAGAATTTTCATAGTGTAGACAAGGAGTAAGATATTATACTGTGCCTAATAAAAATATTTTTTTTATTTTTAGGAATATTTTAAATTGCTTTTCAGCTTACAGAAGAAGTGGTAGAATCATTCTTAAAGTGATCCAGATCCAGGGTGTCTCCTCAGGAGGGCTGGACAGGTAGGAAAAGCAGTCCCTCTTGGTCTGACACTCTATGGATATCTTTGCTCCTCACCTCCCCAACCTCAACATTTCTCTCATCGGCCAGCTGGGACTTGTGTCACTGTTCCTTGCATCAGACTTCTCCACTGATCTCTGCAGCTGGATGTTACAGCTCCATTGCACCGTCTCCCACCTCCTCTCCACAGAGAGCTGCCTGCACACAGGCACAGAAGGAGTTTTCCTATTTGTAAGAAAGGAGTAATTAAAGCACAAACAAGTTCCATAAATAAAACACACTGTGCAAACATACAGTAATTACAATCTACCTCTAATGAGGCTGCCTTCTTTTAAGGCATAAATTATGAGAAATATTGTAGCTAGGTAGAGGAAAAAAAATAGTTACAAACATAGTTAAAGAGTTGGCTAAGGAGACGATTAGACTACTGAAAGGGAAGCAAACCTTTAACTCCCTGATGTCAAAAGAGCAGTTCGATAGGTGACAGGAATCTGAATGAACAAAGAGTAAAGGGAGGAGAAAACTGGACAATGATGCAAAGGGCCTTTGTCTAGGCAGCTTGCATCTTTAAAAAATTACTTTGGAAATAGTCAAGACAGCTGAAAATATATGAAAAATTAGAGGTATTCAATATACTGTTTAACAGGCAGGATAGCACTGGAACAAGCTGCCCAGGGAGGTTGTGGAGTCTCCTTCTCCGGAGATATTCAAGACCCCCCTGGACAAGGTCCTGTGCAGCCTGCTCTGGGTGACCCTGCTTCGGCAGGGAGGTTGGACTGGGTGACCCACAGAGGTGCCTTGCAAACCCAACCATTCTGTGGTTCAGTTTTGAAGTTATAGGGAGAGATCCATATTTCTTTGGAATATCCCTTTCAAAATTTCATGGCATTGGTCGAGGGCTCTTGTGAGTGAGGACAAGGCAAGGTTGCGCCTGTTGTTGAAAAAGGTCAGAAAGACAACCCAGGGAACCCCAGGCTGTACAAGGTCACTTTGGCATTTCTGTGCACCTACGTAAGAAGAACATGTCTGATAGCGGTCAGCATGGATTGATGATGGGTCAGTCATGCCTCTCAAACCTGCTTGCCGCCATGACGAAGTATCAGCATTTGTGGATGAGTAAAGAACAGTGGATGCCATTTTTGACCCTTCTGACATGGTCTCCCTCAATGTCCTTTTTCCCAGGTTAGGCCATTACTGTCTGTATGAGCTGACAAAGAAATGGATAAAAAAACAGTTGGACCATCAGGCTGAGAGAGCAGTGGTGAAGGAGTCATGCCCTACCTGGAGGTCACTGGGACATACTGGGGCATTGTGGGGCAGCAGAAAAATAGAAAATTCAAAAAGTAGAAAATTCAATGCTTGGAACACACCAGTGTCTTGGCTATTGTTTATCCATGTTTGCCCAGTGTCAAGGTCTGCTCTGTTTCTCATTCTGCTCCTGCCCAGTGAGTAAGTGGGTGGTGGGAAAGAAGCCGAGAGGGGACAACGCCAGGACATCTGATCCAAACTCCTCAGAGGGATATTCCATACCAAAGGACCTCATGCTCAGGAATAAAAGCATGTGACAGAGGAAGAAGGATGTGGACATATTTATTGTCCAATTTATCTGCTGCTTGGAAAGTGACTGGGCATCAGACTGCTTGTGGGAGGTGGTGAAGGATGGTCTTTGTTTCACTCGGTGAGACCTTATTAGTCTCTTTTCTTCACCTATTAATCTGTTATTATCTTGAGCTGAAACTTTTCACACTTTATTTCTCCCTGTGTTCTGCCCTGTCCCACTGGGGAAGGGGAGGAATGAGTGCCTGGCTGCTGGACTAGTGGCCAGATTTAACCCAACACAGCAGGGAAGTTCTTGATAACTGGGAGTGAGTTCAGTGCAGGGCTGCCAAGATGCTCAGGGGCTGAAGCACTTGCCTGGCAGGAGAAACGGAGGGCAAGGGTCTTGTTTAGCCTGGAGAGTGGAAGATCTCAAGAACCTCATAGCAGCCTGTCTGTCCCTATGGGGAATTTTTCATGAAGATGGAGCCAGTCTTGTCACCGTGGTGCCTGGGAGGAGGGTAATAAACAGTAGCAAGATGTGGAAATAAGAATGATTCAGAACAGAGAGAAGGAAAATCTTTCCCTCCATGAGGGCATCCAAGCATTGCAGCAGGTCTTCCAGAGATGTTGTGCCATCTCTGTCCCTGGAAGCTTTCCAGCCACCACTAGAGCAAGACTTGAGCAACGTGGTCAGGCTGTACAGATATTCCTGATGTGAATGTGAGGCCAGAGCAGAGACCTCCTCAAGTCCAATTAAAGCTACAGGAAACTCAAGTGTTGCTGGGGTTTCTTCCCCTCTTGGTCTTCCCTTGAGCACAGCAGGAAAAATTCTCAGGTTCCCGTGACTAAGTCAGATGGAACTAAGTCAGATGTTAGGGTAGTCAGACCAGCTGCAGATTTCCTGTCCTGCTCCAGGCAGCGTTACTTAGATGGCAGGCTGCTTGACAAGCATCCCCAAACAGTCCCCATCATTTTCTTTGCATCCCCTTTCATTCCCTTTTCACTCTTCCCTCCTCTCCAGTCCTACGCTTTAACAATCCTTGTGACCTCCTATGCTAAAAAAAAGCCAAGTCTTCTTCACCATTTCCCCACTGGGCCTGCGTTTGCTCTCTTTGTACCCTTCTTTCTTAGAAGATTGCCACGGTGCTTTCTACCTTGATTGGAAACTCCATGAGCACGAGTAATCTTTTCTTATCTTAATTGATGGTTGTATTAGAAACACCATGGCACAGGATAACCATGAGCACACGTACTTTAAAAGCTGGACACGTGGAGGTTTTGTTCATGGGGACCTTGAGACACGTGTGGATTTGACCAGCAGAAACCTGAAGATATAAAAGGAAAAGTTGCAGAACAACTCCATGCAGCAGCATGGGAAGGGATCTGACCAGTGAAGGGGTGCCCTGAGGAGATGGGCCTGGGCATCATAATGGCAGATGCCATAGGAGCCAGTGGGCCTCCCATTTCAAAAGGAAAGTGAAGAAAGTGGAGAGGGTCCAGAGGAGGTCTGCCAAGAGTCTGCAGCAATGTGGAAGTCTTGCGGAAGGGAGCTGGAGGCGCCTAAGGTATCAGGTGCCAACAAGAAAATACCCATGAAACACCTCAAGGGAAAAAAGGGGTGCTCTGCTATGAAGGTAGCAAGGCTGACAGCTCAGGTGAAATGCCTCTGTACAAACGCACGCAGCATGGGAAACAAACGGGAGGAGCTGGAAGCAATCGTGCTGCTGGAAAGCTACGACCTGATTGCCATCACGGAAACTTGGTGGGATGAATCCCACGACTGGAATGTATCTCTTGATGGCTACAGGCTGTTCAGAAGGGACAGGCGAGGAAGGAGGGGCGGGGGCGTTGCCCTTTACATCAAGAAAACACTACAGAGTGAAGAGCTGTCCCTTAAGAATAACCACGAGCAGGTCGAAAGCTTATGGGTAAGAATCAGAGAGAGAGGCAACAAATGGAACCTAGTGGTTGGTGTCTACTACAGGCCGCCAGATCAAGAGGAGCTGATAGACGAAGTGTTCTTCCTCCAACTCCAGGAGGCTTCGCGCTCGCAGGCTCTCATCCTACTCGGGGACTTCAACTACCCCGACATCTGCTGGAAAAGCAACATGGCAAGCTGTAGGCAATCCAGCAGGTTCCTAGAATGCGTTGAGGACAACTTCTTAAGCCAGGTAATAAGCACCCCTACCCGAGGGGATGCGATACTAGACCTGGTGGTCACCAATGCGAGTGAGCTCGTTGGGGATGTCAAGATCGGAGGTAGCCTGGGCTGCAGTGACCACGCGCTGGTGGAACTAACGCTACTGAGGGAAATGGGAATAATGAAGAGCATAGTCAGGACCCTAAATTTTAGGAGGGCAAATTTCCAGCTCTTCAAGGAGATAGTCAGAAGGACTCCCTGGGAAACGGTCCTCAGGGACAGGGAAACAGAACAGCGCTGGCAGGTCTTTAAGGATGTATTCCAGAGAGCGCAAGAGCTCTCGATCCCCAAGTGTAAGAAGTCAGGCAGAGAAGGGAAGAGACCAGCATGGCTGAGGCAAGAGATGCTGGTGAAACTAAGGAACAAGAGGGAACTGCACAGGCAGTGGAAGCAGGGACTGGCTTCCTGGGAAGAGTATAGGGAAGCTGCCCGGTTGTGTAGGGATGGGGTCAGGAAGGCCAAGGCACAGCTGGAGCTGAACTTGGCAAGGGATGCAAAAAATAACAAGAAGGGCTTCTACAGGTATGTCAGCCGGAAAAAGATGGTCAAAGAAAGCGTACCCCCGCTCATGAGCGAGACCGGCGAACTGGCAACAGCAGATGAGGAGAAAGCTGAGGTACTCAACAACTTTTTTGCCTCAGTCTTCACTGGCAACCTCTCTCCTCACCCCTCCTGAGTCGATGAATGGCATGAAGGAGACCAGGAGGGTAAAATCCCTCCAGCTGTAAGTGAAGACCAGGTTCGGGACCTCCTGAAGAACCTAAACGTACAGAAGTCCATGGGACCTGATGAGATGCATCCCACAGTCCTGAGGGAACTGGCTGATGTAGTTGCCAAGCCACTCTCCATGATATTTGAAAAGTCATGGCAGTCAGGGGAAGTCCCCAGTGACTGGAAAAAGGGAAACATTGTGTCCCTTTTCAGAAAGGGTAGAAAGGAAGACCCTGGGAACTACTGACCTGTCAGCCTCACCTCTGTGCCTGGGAAGATCATGGGACAGATCCTCCTAGAAGATATGCTAAGGCACATGGAGGCCAGGGAGGTGATTCAAGACAGCCAGCATGGCTTCACCAAGGTCAAATCCTGCCTCACCAACCTAGTGGCTTTCTATGATGGTGTAACAACAAGGGTGGACAAGGGAAAACCAATAGATGTCATCCATCTGGATTTTTGTAAAGCCTTTGACACGGTCCCCCACAACATCCTTCTCTCTAAATTGGAGAGCCATGGATTTGATGGGTAGACCGTTTGGTGGATAAGGAATTGGTTGGATGGTCACAGCCAAAGGGTAGTGGTCAACGACTCAATGTCCACATGGAGACCAGTGGCGAGTGGAGTCCCTCAGGGGTCTGTACTGGGACCGCTGTTGTTCAATATATTTATCAATGACATGGGCAGCGACATTGAGTGTACCCTCAGCAAGTTTGCAGATGACAGCAAACTGAGTGGTACGGTCGAGACACCAGAAGGACAGGATGCCATCCAGAGGGACCTGGACAAGCTGGAGAGGTGGGCCTGTGTGAACCTCATGAGGTTCAACAAGGCCAAGTGCAAGGTCCTACACCTGGGTCGGGGTAATCCCCACTATCAATACAGGCTGGGGGATGAAAGGATCGAGAGCAGCTCTGCTGAGAGGGACTTGGAGGTACTGATAGACCAAAGGCTGGACATGAGCCAGCAATGTGCACTGACAGCCCAGAGGGCCAACCGTGTCCTGGGCTGCATCAAGAGAAGCGTGGCCAGCAGGTCGAGAGAGGTGATTCTGCCCCTCTCCTCTGCTCTGGTGAGACCTCACCTGGAGTACTGCGTTCAGCTCTGGAGCCCTCAGCACAAGAAGGACATGGAACTGTTGGAGCGGGTCCAAAGGAGGGCTACAAAAATGATCCGAGGGCTGGAGCACCTCTCCTATGAGGACAGGCTGAGAGAGTTGGGCTTGTTCAGCCTGGAGAAGAGAAGGCTGTGGGGAGACCTGATTGCAGCCTTTCAGTACTTAAAGGGAGCCTATAGGAAAGATGGGGACAATCTTTTTAGTAGAGACAGCAGTGACAGGACGAGGGGTAATGGTTTTAAACTAAAACAGGTAGGTGTAGGGTAGATATAAGGAAGAAATTCTTTACAGTGAGTGTGGTGAAACACTGGAATGGGTTGCCCAGAGAGGTAGTGGAGGCCCCACCCCTGGAAACATTCAAGACCAGGTTGGACAGGGCTCTGAGCAACCTGATCTAGTTAGTGGTGTCCCTGCTTGCTGCAGGGGGTTTGGACTAGATGACATCTAGGGGTCCCTTCCAACCCAAAACTTTCTATGATTCTAAGATGGAGTGAGGGGGCCTAAAGTGTGAACTGTGAGGAGAGTGTGAGGGAACTGGGCCTTCCTGGCCTGCTGAAGGGAATGTGCGGATAGGGTCGTGTCCCTTCTGTCTGAGGACATGTTGGGACAGCAGCAGGCACACAGCTTGGGCATGTCTATCCAAGAAGCTGAAAGGCTAGCAGACTTGCGAGATGATGGGGAGGCTGCTTCTCAGTGGTCTGGTGAAAGGCTTCAAGAAGGCTGGTGGGTGGGAGATTTCCCTGGAGGTAGGAAACAGCAGGATATAGCAACACCGCCACGGAGAACAGCTTGGCAGGCGGAGAATGAACTTGAGGCTGAAGAAATGTCATGCAAAGGGTAGTGCTGTGGTGCAAGAAGTCATCCAGAAGGAGGATGAGACCAGCCCATCTCTTTGTGTTTCAAGGAACAGAAGTTTGAGTGGAGATATGTTCTTTGGAGGAACTCTGTATTTATGCTTCCGCATTTTATATATCTAATTTTGCCTTTTTTTTTAATTCCTTTTTCTGTGCAGTGTCAGGACCCGGAGAGCATCAATAGGCCTTCATGGCCCTGACCAGCCATGCCTGGGGCCTCCACCCACACCTCTATTCCTTGGGCCCAGGAGACCCTTTTAGCCCAGGCCTGAGCTGCAGCCCCAGCTTCATCTTTGCTGTGCACCTACTGGTCTCCAAACACAGCTGTAGACACAGCTTTGCCTGTTCATGGACTTTGATGACTTGGGCATTCAGACTCACTTCCCATCTTCATCTTTGTCAGATATACAAGGAAATGACACTGTGGACCTCCAAGTGCCAGACTCCAGCTGACTCACAGAGGCCACAGGCCTTTCTGCTTCCTTTCTTTCCACCACTTGTTGAGGTTTTGGGAAGAGAGGAACAGGTGACGTTTGTGGGGGCCAAGGATTGGATGTCAGGAACAGAGTCGTCACATGTGGAGTGATCTGAAGGCTGTCCTAGTTCCAAACTGTTATCTTCAGCTCCTTCCTCAAAGGCCTGAAATCTCTTACAAGAGCCCCTTCCACCTTGGTCTCATTTAGCAATTAATTTGAGAGTACCCAAGTCAGAGCCTTGCTTTCAGTTCTGTTTACAGCCTAAAGCACCCCATGGTGGGAAGACATCCCAGGAAGCTTGTAGAAGGTGAATGTTCCTAGGAATCTCAGGAGGCCTGGCATACCAATAGCTGTCGTCAGGCAGCTGGCCAAATGCACTGTCTCCATTTGTGTAATCGGGGCTTAGATGCCTGGTTTATGTGTAAACTCTCTCTGTGGATGCTGACATTTGCTGCACAACCAGGTCTGACCTCAGGGCTGGCCTTGTTTTGAGCTGGGCATTGGACTTGAGACCTTCTGAGCTCCGTTCCACTCCGAGTTGTTCTATGATGTAGAGGACCTCACCTCCAGCTTAATCTCTTCTTGTAGAACATGTAGGGAAGCACAGGCTCATAGAAGTGTTGGTGGGGAAGAGACTGTTGGGGGTGTCTCGTCCAGCCTCCAGAATGGCTGTGATGTTTTGGAGCTGAAATGTGAAGAGCTCCAGAGGTAGATATGACAGCAGTCACCTCCTAGTCCATTTTATTTTCCATAAGGCTCAGCTGCAAGCTCCTAAGAGGCACTTTGTGGCTGTTACCTCTATCATATCACTAGCCACTGCAGATGAGAGCTTGGCTCTGTCATATCTCCAGGTAGCAGTAGGCTTTTACTAGGGCAATCCATGCCTCTCCTTCAGGAGGCCAGATAGACCCAGTTTCCTCGGAATCTCCTCACATTTCATGCTTTAGGCCGCTCCCTCTATTTTGGAAGACCTCCTCTGGACACTGTCACTTTCCTATTGAAATATGAGGCCCACTGGCTCCTATGGCATCTGCCGTCATGATGCCCTGGTCCTTCTTATCAAGGCGCTCCTTTGCTAGTCAGATCCCTTCCCATGCTGCTGTTTGGACTTATTCTGCAGCTTTTCCTTCTCAACATTCAGGTTCCTGTTGGCCAAATCCCCAGGTGTCTCAAGGTCCCCATGGTCAGAACCTCCAACCATCCAGCTTGGAAAGTATGTGTACTTATTGTCATCCTGTGCCATGGTGCTAATATGACCATGAATTAGGTAGTTACAGATAAGCAAAGAGTGCCAGTATTCATCAAGTTGCTAAGCGAGGTAGTAAGCACCGTGGCAATCATCTAAGAAATGTGGGTACAAAGTGAGTAAACGCAGGTCCAGTGGGGAAATGGAAAAGAAGACTTGGCTTTTTTTCTTTTTTTTTTTTTTGCATAGCAGTGGATAAGGACGGTTAAAGAACAGGACTGGAGAGGTGGGAAGAGTGAAAACACAAATAGAAGGGGAAGCAAAGGAAATGTTTGAGATGAGTGTTTTGAGGATACCTGTCAAGCAGCCTGGCATCTGAGCAATGCTGCCTGGAGCAGGACAAGAAAGCTGCAGCTGGTCTGACTATACTAACATCTGACTTAGTTCCATGCTTGTGGGGAACCTGAGAACTTTCCCTACTGTCCTCAAGGGAAGACCAAGAGGGGAAAGGAACCCCAGAATCATTTAAGTTTCCCATCTCCTTAATGGCACTTGAGGAGGTCTCTGCTCTTACCTCGTGCTCATGTTAGGACCAGCTATGGAGCCAGACCACATTGCTCAAGGTGTAATCCAGTGGTGGCTGGAGAGCTGCCAAGGACAGAGACAGCACAACATCTTTAGAAGACCTGCTGCAATGCTTGGATGTCCTCATGGAGAAAAATATTTTTTTCCTTATCTCTGTCCTGATCCTTCCTTATTTCAACATCTCACTATTCTCTATTGTCCTCCTGCCAAGCACCACGCTGACATGACTGGCTCCATCTTCATGAAAACTTCTCCGTAGGGAATGACAGGTTGCTACAAGGTTCTTGAGACCTTCCACTCTCCTGGCTAAACAAGGCCCTTGCCCTCAGTTTCTCCTGCCAGAAAAGTGCTTCAGCCTCTGAGCAGGTGGCCCTGCACAGAACTCACTCCCAGTTATCAAGAGCTTCCTTGCTGTTGTGTGTTGACTCTGGCCAGTAGCCCAGCTGCTACTCACTCTTTCCTCCCCTTCCCCAGTGGGACAGGGAAGAGAACAAGAAGAAATGAAGTGTGAAAAGTTTCTGCCCTAGATAATAATAAGAGTTTAATAGATGAAGAAAAGAGATTAAAAAAAGACCTCACCAAGTGAAACAAAGACCATCCTTCACCACCTCCCACAAGCAGACTGATGCTCTGCCACTTTCCAGCCTTCAAATTCCTTAAATGATAGAAACCTCCACATCCTTTTCCTCTGTCCCAAGCTTTTATTTCTTAGCATGAGTTCATATGGTACGGAATATTCCTGTGGTCAGTTTTGATCAGCTGTCTTGGCTGTGTCCTCTCACAACTTCTTTCCCACTGCCCACTTACTCACTGGAAGGGAGTAAGTGGAAACAAAGCAGGCCTTGACGCTGGTCAGACATGGATGAGCAGTAGCCAAGACACTGGTCTGTTACAAGCATTGAGTTTTCTTGACTCCCACAGGCACAGGAAACACCCACCCTGCAGGATGTCTGGTGGTCTAGTCCAGAAGAGAAGCCGTGCAGGGCTGTCGTTTCTCCCTTAGGACAGTGAGACCCGCAGCCCGTGGAAGACCATTGTGGAGCAGGCTCCTGGCAGGAACTGCTGCCCATGGAGAGAAGCTGACGGGGGAGCAGGTTTTCTGGCAGGACCTGTGGCCTGTGGGGGTGGACCCATGCTGGAGCAGTCCACTCCTGAAGGAATATACCCCAATTGGTTGCTACTAATACATGTGACAGTTGCTTCCTCTGTACAAAGGATACAGGTCTTACATTGCTTCGGGCCCAGGAGAGTTCCCAGTACTGCCCCACAATGCCCCAGTATGTCCCAGTCACCTCCGGGTAGGGTATGACCCCTTCACCACTGTCCTCTCAGCCTCATCTTCCGACTCGTGTTTTGCCCGTCTGTCTCCCCATCCAGACTGTAATGGCCTATCCTGGGTACAAGGATATGGAGGGAGACCACTTCAAATATCTCGCTGAAGCAGAGAGAAACAACAGACACTGCTCTCCCCTCATTCACAAATGCTGTTATTCCATCATGAAGGCAATCAGGTCAGTGAGGCATGATTGACCCTTGGTAAGTACATGCTGATGATTCTTGGACACAGTCTTCTATTTCAGGTGCCCAGAAATGTCACCCCAGAGGACCCTACTTCAGGGCTCGCTCCTCACCAATGTGACCTTGTACAGCCTGGGGTTCCCTGGGTTGCCGTTTCAACCTCTTTCAACGATGGGCACAACATTGGTCTGTCCTCACTCATAAGAGCCCTCTGCAATCCCATGACCTTTGAAAAGGGATATTGCAAAGAAACTTCAATCTTCCCCTATAAGATGAGTACCACTATTCTGCCTCTTCTGCAGCGTATTTAGTTTCTCTACTCTTTCATATATTCTCACCTGTCCTGAAACAATGACCATTTCTAACGTCATCTTGTCAAACACAGACTGCCTAGACAAAGGCCATTTCCATTGCTCTCCAATTTCATCTTCCTACTTCTTTTTCGTTCAGATACCTCTCACTTATACCGCTGTTTTGAGCTTCAGGTAGTTGAAAGCTCATCTATATTTCAGTAGTCTAATTGTCTCTTTTGCCACCTCTTTAATTATGTTCACTTCTATCTTCTTTTACCTATTATCTCCGACATTTCTGAGAATTTTATCCCTTACAGAGAAGCAACCTCACTAGAGGCAGCTTCTAGTTAGCATATGGTTACAGAGTGTATTCTGTTCCTTATGAAAATTGGTCATGCTTTAATTTTCCTTCCTTACAAATAGGAAAACTCATTTTGTGTCTGTGAGCAGGCAGTTCTCTAAGGACAGTAGCTGGGAGATGGTGCAACGGAGCTGTAACATCCAGCTGCAGAGATCACTGGAGAAGTCTGATGCAAGGAACAGTGACACAAGCTCCAGGTGGCCGATGAGAGAAACATTGGGGTTGGGGAGGTGAGGAGCAAAGTTGTTGGACCTGAAGGGACTGTTTTTCCTACCTGTCCAGACCTCCTGAGGAGACACACTGGACTACTAGCACTTGGAGAATGCTTCTACGACTTCTTCTGTAAGCTGAAAAGCAATTAAAAATATCCCTTAAAATGAAAAAAAAAAAAATTTTATTAGGTGCAGTAGGACATCTTCCTCCTTAACTACACTATGAAAAAACTCCAATTAGCTGCATAAGTTGCAGATTCAAAGAAAATTACACATTAGCTTGTTAGCGCTTGCTGTATTTTAATGAGCCCCATGGGGTATTTGGTGTTGAGTCCCTGAAGCTCAGATACTGAGAGGGGATAGAAAAAACTGTTCAAGAAGTCAGCAGGAAAACTGGAAGTACCTGGAAGCATTGATTGGCCCCACTGAGGGCCATTACTGACAAAGCCTCCCCAGGGACTCCTTAGAGCAGAGAATTGGAGGCCACGATTGCAGGTAGGCAGAGGCACTGTGCAGGTGGCTGCAATGCTGAGAAAACCCTTGGCCTGCTTTATGTAGCAGCAAGGCCAAGGGCTGAGCGCCAGGCCCTGGAATCTAGACCCTGTCCCTCACGCGTGGCTCAGGGCTCTTCTTGGGAGTAGTGGGGTGTTAGGGTGCTCTGTCCCACTCAGTGGGTTAAGGACAGGGGTTTTTTTATTTCTCTTTGCGATACCCAGAAGTCATAACAACGATCAAGAGGCTTGACTAAAACCGATGCTTTACTTGAAATTCAGTAAGATTACAAAGTATGATTACTTAGTAACTTCATAACATTCATTTGAGCACTGTGGGATTAGAACAGATATTGACTTGGCAAGGCTTACCACAACACTATGTCTGATTTTATGAAACCACAGAACATAGCAGACTGACAAACCTACAACAACACTACCTTTATGTGCCTAGAATGTCAGAGGTAGAGAAAGAGAGGAAAACAAAAGGAAGAAATAAATGAAAAGGTCTCTTCACCATTGGATCCAGTGGCAGTCTCTACTGGTGGTCAGTGTCCTCCGGTAGTGGGTGTGTGTCGCAAGGACCTGGCCTCCTCTGCTTTTATAGCCTTCATTGACCTGTTTCACAGCTTCCTGAAAGTTCTCAAAAATAAATCTGTGTGCGTGGGGAGGGGTGCCTTGGCGTTTTCACAGCCCCCCCCCCGCAAGACTGGTTGTTGCCATGCACAAGTGCTTAACACTTTGCCTACCTGACGTCTCAGAGGGAGATGGGTTTCACAAGCCAGCTGTGGTGAATGACTTCATGGACCCCAATCTTGTGCTCAATCAGAGTCATTTTATTGCTCAAGTGAATACCATATATACTAATACAATAGTTACTGGAGCCAATCATCTTTGGATTTGTGGCTTTGCGAAGTTCACGGTTGCTATTTTCCAGGATCTTTTGCAGCTGGATGTGTGAAAACAGCTGATCTCCTGAGAACAGCAAAGGGAGGCACAGGATGCGCTGCTCCTTCAGGGTCATGAGACAGTGCTGTTCTGTCTCAAGTTGTACGGTTTCCCACAGCCAGCACCCTGCCTCCACAGGGTTTCCCTTGTATTCCACACTCACTTATCAAGTTGACGATGTTCTCAAAGCACAAAGCCTGATTTAGGAGTTTGCTTAATTTGTGCATCTTGGTGTCGGTGTCTCATGATGGATGTTTGTGAGGATTGCTAACTTTGGCCTGGGGCTGTACAGAGGGTGAGCAATGCCCAGTGTAGTAAAATTCCACGAAGCCTCCCAGCCTCCAAAAGAAGGGATGAGGATGAAACACAGTCCAGAGCCTCAAATAATGTTTCTTCTGGTAGGCCTTGATGGCAGAGGCAACTGGCATAGCCAAGGCGACAAAGCCCTCGGTCCTGTTGAGCCTTTCTGCCCTGCCGCAGTACTTAGCCATCTCCACTGCAGGCTGTCCTACACCATCCCATGCCTGCATCTCTTTACCTTCAGCCTGTAGACACCCATCTTTATTTCCTACCTAACTCTCACCCTGGCATTTCTATGCCTTCCATTGACGTCTCTGTACACTCACTGGCAGTTCCTTGAAACACAAAGCCGTGGGTTGATCCAGGTTCCCTCTGAGATGTCACTGAAAGAGTAGCAAGGTCACTCTTGTACCACAATGCTACTCTTTCAGTGACATCTCTTTTTCTGCACATGCCATTGGAACCTTCCAAACAGCATTTTATTGAGCTTTCCTTCTCTTCTGACTACCAAGAAATGCTTCATCATCAGTTAAACTACCCTTCAAGCAGGGGCATGCTACTACTATAGTTGCCTGAGCTTCCACTTCATCAGGCTAAAGCAGCCCAGGTCCCCCAGCCTCTCCACAGAGACCCCAAACCTCACCCTGGCAGATTTCCTCTGCACCCTCTCCAGTTCTTCCCGCTCCTGCAGACCGCAAAGCCCCACACTCAGACACAGTTGTCCAGATGCAGCCACACCAGTGCTGAGTCAAGGGGGATGGTAACCCCCTTGTTTGGGTGGCCACGCTCATCCTACTGCAGCCCTGTACGTAGCTGGCGTCTTCACTCTTGGTTGGTAGTGTTTGCTCTGTCAAATGGCCTTTGAAATGATACTTCACAGAGTCTATGCACCTTTCTTCATGGGCACATAACAATCCAGAACCTCTAGGTACAAAACTACAACCCAGTAACGTGCCTGCTTCTGGCTGTC
This sequence comes from Opisthocomus hoazin, assembly GCF_030867145.1. NCBI lineage: Eukaryota > Metazoa > Chordata > Aves > Opisthocomiformes > Opisthocomidae > Opisthocomus > Opisthocomus hoazin. The sequence goes on from NW_027449021.1 coordinate 365,926, forward strand.
AGGTTCTCAGGCAGAAGTGATGTCATAGTCAGCACCCCAGCCATGTGTCTGCTGGTGGCCAGTCACCTAAGAAGATTGGAGACTGAAGTGACCTCTCACTCACCTTCATGATCATGTGTTTCCTACTCATCTATGAGCTTCTCAGACACAGTTGATGTCATAATGATATTGCAACCCGTCAGCCTTCTTGCGGCCTATAAACTGACCAGAGGAAAGCAAACACCATAATCTTCCAAGCCAGCTTCTCAGGCAGACACAACCAAGCCATGGGCCTGCTGCTGTCCCATGAGGTACCCAGGTGGAAGGGCTGTGACAACCCATATCCAAGCCTTCTTCCTGGATGGCCCTACCAGGTACCCAAGGAAAGGGATTCACACAATTCCCTTGCCAACCCCAGGCCTTCTGCTGGCCTGTTTGGGGTGCTGGCAGATGTGAGCCGAAAAGCTCATAACCCAGCCATGAGTCAAGGGCTGACCGACCAGCTACTGCAGAGAGAGGTGACCTCACCAGCCCTTTCCCAGCCATGCTCCTGCTGCTGCCTTTTCAACTCTAAAGATAGAAGTGACCTCACAGCCACCTTCACAGCCATGTGCCTCCTGCTGGCCTGTGAGACCCTGAGACACAGCTGACCTCACCATAATATTCCTATCCATCTCCTCTTGTGTCCTCTGAGCTGATCAGACACAGGTCACCTCACAGTCCTCTTCCAACGCCATGTGACTCTTCTGGGGCCTCATGATCCCTGCCCTAGCCCAAGAGGCCAAAGAGCATAAGTTAGGATTAAGAAGGCATCTGACACCATATATTAAGACAGTTGCCTCAAAGCTCTGTTGCAAAGCTTGCTGCAGGACCTCCTGGCAGGCCAGTAAACCTTCTTTGCAGCCCAGCTGAACCTCCTGGTGGGCCAGCCAAATAGAAATCAGCCACCCGAAACCAGCTTTGAAGGGAGTTGGAGGACAGGTACCTCGTTGTGGAAAATGTGTCTAGGCACCAACCCCCTCCCCGACCTGCTGGAGCCAGGACTGAGAAAAAAGCACATGCACGGGACTGGGGGAAGGTAGGGTATGCACCATCGCCTAGGGAACAATTTCCCCAAACACATTGGAAAAGGTCGTGTGACCAAACAACAGGGGGACCCTCACCACTGATGCAAAAGGAAATTATGGACCAACGGGACGCCACTGGATCCATGGTGGTGACTGTCTCTTGCAATTCTGTCATCCGAACTGCTTGCTAGGTTTCTTTCTTGTCTTTTCCTCTCTTTCCTGTCACTGGTTCCTCGTGCCTTCATTTTAATAGTTGATCAATAAACCTCCTTAACTGGTGGCATTTGACCTCGTTTGTGTCTTAATCTCACTCTGGGAATAACAAAGAAACTTTATGTCTCGGGTCTTCCCGGACCGTAAGAGAAGGGTTGAAGGGGAGCGAGTTAGAGCTGAGGAATGAGGGCTTTGGAGGGTTGGGTGTTCAGCTGAGGTCTCAGGGATCAGAGCTCACCTTTCAGCGTTGGGGGTTAGGCAAAGACATCAGGGGAGGGTTTGGTGTTCTTCTGAGGGTGCCTGCTTAGTGTTAAGGCTGTGGGCTGTCTTGGTGGTTTAGGGTTTGGTTTAGGGCTGGGGTGAGGGCAACGATTAATGGTCGCAATTAAAGCTAAGGATAAAGGCTAGGGGCTAGGGTCAGCAGTAAGGTAAGAGTAAGGGTAAGGAGTTGAGGGTTTGGGATATGTCTTTGATGTAAGGTCTGAGGTCAGTGATAGGCTAAGCTCAGCTAGGTTAGTAACTGTGGATTACTGCCAGGATGAGGAGTAGCCTTTAGGGTAGGGTTAAGGATTGAGGTTACTGGTTACTGATAGCGTAAGGGCTAAACATGAATGTTTTCACTGTCTGGGTTTTCACAGCAACATCACCATAACACCTTTCACATTTTCTTTAGTGTTTGTTGGCCAAGCCTCCCTTCCTTCCCACAGATCTAGTGACAGGACAAGAGGCAATGGCCTCAAGCTGCGTCAGGGGAGATTCAGGTTGGATATTAGGAAAAATTTCTTTACTGAAAGAGCGGTCAGGCATTAGAACAGGCTGCCCGGTGCAGTGGTGGAGTCATCATTTTCCGTCTGAACATGAGGAGGAACTTCTTCTCTCTGAGGGTGACGGAGCACTGGCCCAGGCTGCCCAGGGAGGTTGTGGAGTCTCCTTCTCTGGAGATATTCAAGACCCGCCTGGACAAGGTCCTGTGCAGCCTGCTGTAGGTGACCCTGCTTCGGCGGGGGGGTTGGACTAGATGACCCACAGAGGTCCCTTCCAGCCCCTACTATTCTGTGATTCTGTGATTCTGTGATCATCCCTGGAGGTGTTCAAAAATCCTGTAGATGTGGCACTTCGGGATATGGTTCAGTAGGCCTGGTGGCTTTGGGTTGACAGTTGGACAATGATCTTAGAGGTCTTTTCCAACCTGAATGGCTCTATGATTGAGGCCATTTCCTCTTGTCCTATCGCTAGTTGCTTGGGAGAAGAGACCAACACCTGCCTCACTACAACCTCCTTTCAGGTAGTTGCGATAAGGTCTCCCCTCAGTCTCCTCTTCTCCAGAGTAAACAACTCCTGTTCCCTCAGCAGAGGTGACCTCTGTGCGAACAACTGAATCAAGCCCAGAACCTAAATTTTAAAAAAATTTGAAACCTATGCAGAAAAAGAACTTTAGAGAGCAGCTGAAAAAAATCTTAATTTCCAGCATTGCTAGGTTATTAATGTTTTTTAATGAAATTTTGCTGATCACTGCGGGGTGCTGAAAGTATCTGGTCCCTCAGAGAACTTTGTACCACAGATGGCATTTGTTCCTGATCACCCAGCCATCTTCCCACCCAAACGCATCATCCACTTTTTCAGCCCAGATATAAATAATTTGCTCTAAGGACACTATATCCCAGAACTTGCAAAAGTCCAGGAACACAACACGCCCTTCTTTCCCCTCCCACATGGGAGAAATCCCTTTCTTGTCCTCCAAGTGCCTGGGGATGCTTGCAAGAGCATTTGCCTCATCACCTTCCCAGGGACTAAGGTGAAGCTGACCAGCCTCTAACTCTCCCAGTCCTCCTTCTTGCCCTTCTTGAAGCTGGGTTTTCTATTTGCCTTTTCTGAGGACCTTGGAACTTCCCTGATCTCTCTGGATTCTCCAAGGTGTTCAAGAGAGGTCTCACAATGACACCAGCTAACTCCGACATCACCTCTCTGCCCTTTCCCACACCAAAAGCCTTCTCCATACTACACACTTCCAGGGGAGTGCCTGGGACACAGCAAACACCTCTTCAAGTCCTCAAGGGCTTTTCAGAAGAACAACAGAAGTAATTTCTTCCATCAGGGCCAAGACTCCGGTGGGATCTCTGTGCAGCTCACAGCTTTCCTGGGCATTTTTTCAGCATCTGCCTCTCTGCAACCTTACTGGTCCTCGGGTTGTGGATGAGGGGATGGTGCAGGAGAGTGAGGATGGAGTAGAAAAAGAGTTTTGTCATACTATTTCAGGAAGGCTGTTCTAGGCATCACACAGACAGGAAAGAGGGTGTCATAGAAAGCGGTGCCACCAGTAAGGTGAGAAGAGGAGCTGGAGAAGGCCTTCTCCCTGCCCACACAGATATGATGCCCACAGAATATAACCACACAAACAGGAAAAAGAGGATGGGTTCTAAAATGCAAGTTAGGAAAGGAAAGAGTATGAGTGTCATGGTGTCATGGCGCGAGAGCTCCAGCAATGAGGTGAAATCATAGAAGAAGCGGTCCTCTCCACTGGGGCCACAGCACTGTATCTGAGTCACCACCAAAACCATTTCTGTAGATGACAGAAATCCCCCTAGATAGAGTGCAGCTGCCCTCTGGAGACAGATGCCCCAGTTCATGAGTCTCGCAGATGGAAGGGTGTGGCACACAGCGTGCTACTGGTCACCAGTAATAAATGCTCTGTACAAGCAATAGGTGCAGGAAACAGTGGTAACACCGTCATGAACAGAGATGGTGCTGTTCCCAGCCACAAAGCTGGCCATAGACTGGGTCAGGGTGATGGGTATGCAGGTCTCCAGAGAGAATAAATGTCCTAAAAGAAGCCCGTGGGGATGTGCAAATGCTGGTTTGCCACCACCTGCACAATGATGAGGATTTTCCCAAGCGCAAACACCATTCAGGTCATGAGAGAGAGGAGGGAGAGATTTGTCTAACATTCTGAGTCCCTAGTAGGGGGAAGTTCATGACCACACCATTGCCTTTTCTCCATGGAAGGCTCTACGGTCTGCTTTTCTCCTCTAACATGGCAGGGAACTTACGAGTAAGAACACTGGTTCATTTTTAGCTGCTTGGGGGTCAGACAGACAAATCACTGCAAGCACATTTATTTCCTTTAAAGATGGTATATAGCTCCTTGTTCACACAGTCAGTTGTGAGGTCACACTACTGAGGCAGAAAATAAAATAGAACTGAGGTGTCCACATTTCTTTGTGGCAATGATATTACAAGAAGAAAAAGAAATAAGAAGAAAAATCTCAGACAACAGCAAGGACAACAAAAACAGCCAAATAAAGACAGACTGGGCCTCTAACGAGTTCCATTATGAGTCATACGTTGAAGACGATAGGCACTCTATACCTTTTGGAAAGCATTCAGTCACCAGTTTCCACACTGCATTCCTGAGCTCCTGGTTCCTCACGCTGTAAATGAGGGGGTTCACTGCTGGAGGCAACACCGAGTACAGCCCAGCCACCACTAGATTCAGGGATGGCAAGGAGATGGAGGGGGGCTTCAGGCAAGCAAATATGGCGGTGATCAAAAACAGAGAGACCACTGCCAGGTGAGGGAGGCACGTGGAAAAGGCTTTGTGCCGTCCTTGCTGAGAGGGGATCTGCAGTACGGCCCTGAAGATCTGCACATAGGAAAGCACAATGAAAACAAAACACCCCAAAAAGACAAATGTACTAATCAGAAGCAGCCGAAATTCCCTGAGGTAGGCATCTGAGCAGGAGAGCCTGAGAATCTGGGGAAGTTCACAGAAGAACTGGTCGACAGCATTGCCTTGACAGAGCGGTAGTGAAAATGTATTGGCAGTGTGCAGCACCGCGTAGAGGAAACCACTGCCCCAGGCAGCTGCTGCCAGGTGGACACAAGCTCTGCTGCCCAGGAGGGTCCCATAGTGAAGGGGTTTGCAGATGGCAACGTAGCGGTCATAGGCCATCACCATGAGTAGAAAATATTCTGCTGAAATGAAAAATACAAACAGAAAGACCTGGGCAGCACATCCTGCATAAGAGATAGTCCAGGTGTCCCATAGGAAGTTGGCCATGGCTTTGGGCACAGTGGTGGAGATGGAGCCCACATCAATGAGGGAGAGGATGAGGAGGAAGAAGTACATGGGGGTGTGGAGGTGGTGGTTGCAGGCTATGGCGGTTATGATGAGGCCGTTGCTGAGGAGGGCAGCCAGGTAGATGGCCAGGAAGAGGCAGAAATGCCAGAGCTGCATCTCCTGGGTGTCTGCGAATGCCAGGAGGAGGAACTGTGTGATGGAGCTGCTGTTGGACATCTGCTGCCTCTGGGCATGGAGCATTGTCCAAAGAGGAAACAGCAGTGTCAAGTAAGGGGAGAAGTTTCTGGGAACAGTCAAAGCCACTCCCAATACCCCCTCCCTGAGACACACAGTTTTTCTTTTTCTAGGATACCTTCATTTATCTCTGTGGCTGGACTCCCTGTTGGTGCTGGCTGAACATGCTGTGAGGAGCAGGACCTCTGCCCACTGGCTGCTGAGGAGTTTACAGGTTAACAGGCAAGGTGTGGGCAGAGGTCAGTCCTGGTGTTCGACTTTGTCAGCTGAAACTGCTCTTTACTGAAAAGAACTCGGCAGCATCTGCACTCCCAGCGCTAAGGAACCGGGAGAGCAGCAGACAGTTTTAAAGGTCTTGTTTTTTTTGAGCTCTCCTCATCTCACCTGGGGAGTGTTCTGGGATGTCAGAAACCCTCAGCATTTCTGCTGTGCTCAGGGAGAACAGAGCTACCCAGCTGCCCTGGGCTTGCACCATTCTGAGATGGAGATTTGTCGCACTCCCATGTTATCCTGAAAAGCCGTCAGACACTGCTGAGAGGAGAGGGATCCACAGGAGTCCACTAAACATCCCACCCTTTGCCGAGGCCTCAGCATCCCACTTCTAGTCAAGGACACATGTGGTTCATTTCACTGACCCAAGAGCATTTCCTCGGTCGGGCACAGCATCTCTGCACTTCTCCTTTGAGGCATGGAGATTACATAATTCTGTTATGCGAAAGGTTTGCATTGTTGAGGGCAGCTCACAGCTTGGAAGGACACCTCATAAAGATAGCCAAGTGTCCTAATGATGGCATCTGATTAAGGGAAAACCAGCTTGTTCTCTGGGCTCACAGTCTTCACTGCCCACAGCCCTACAGCTTAGACAAAACTGGAACACCTCATTCCCATGGACACACTGCACGGGAGGACCCACAAGATCAGTGTCTGACTCTGCAGCTGAAACTTCTCTCCCCAGAAAGCCTGACTGAGAGAACATGGGTACTACTTCAGTAACACAGACGAGTGGAGCAATAAGGAGAAACACAGTGAGGTTCTACGTGAAAGAGGGAGAGTCAGCCAGGCACTCAGGACACTGCTACACTTCTCCAGCTGCACACATCCCAGACTCCAACATTGCCAGGCAGTTGCTCTCTGCCCCTGTCCTTCTCAGAGGCAAATGGGCATGTGGCTGGAGAGCTTGATAGTCATCCCTTCTTTGACCTTCCCCTTCACATACTCCCTTAGGAAAATATCCTGAGGTGATCTGAATCTGTGAGCAGCCCTGAACCGTTCAGTTCTTTCTCAACAGCAGAAGGATCCTGCCCAGTCCTGCTGGGGGTCACTACTTCCACCCACAGCTTCTCCTCGCGATGCCGTGCGCTCCCCAGGCAGGCTTAGTGCTGACCCTGGCAGGCAGCAGAGTCCCTGCCCCAGCACACAGCCCCTGGGGTGTACAGACCCTGCTCTGAAGGACAGCTTGGGGAAGCCCAGGCTGCACATCCACCTTCACAACGCTGCAGCTGTCCTTGGGAGAAGGCAGCTGTCATGGCCTGTCCCTCTGAGGGTGCAGCAGGCAATCACTCCTTTGCAGCACATCCTCATCTTCAATAAGACACAAACTGTGATATTCCTCATGGTACATCATGCCGTACGCTTTGGGGTGTTCCAGCTTGAGGAGATCTTTCCACAAAGTGCAGACACATTGTCCTGCATGCAGAGACTTACTGTGTGAAAGGCTGAAAAGATTCCTGCCTGCAGTGAGCTCTCAGCGTCCTTCCACTTCACAGTGCTTTTAACCTCTCTCTGCCTCGCTCCTCTCCCCTCGCTGCCTGCAGGCAGTGCCCTCAGCCCTGCTGTGCTTTGCAGAGGAGCTGCTCCTGGGCAAGAGCTCACTGTCTGCAACCCTCCTCACCTGCTGTGATCTCCCTCCATCCCAGGAGCCCAGCCCAGCTCAGCAGCACAGGACCAGCCCAAGGCACCACTTCTCCCTACTCTGGGCTCCCTTGAGAAGTCTTTTGGTCTCCAGGACAACTTGCTTTGAAACAAGTCAAAGCAATTACTGATGTTTCCTCCCTCAACTATGGAGAGAGAGGAAATCCTTTATTTTCCAAAGTGGTGTTTCTCCTGTCACCAAAAGAGCTAGTTCCAAGGATCATCTTTTCTTGTCCCATCTTTAGGCAGGACAGCCAGAGCAGGACAGGCAGGGATGTCCTTCACCCCTGCTGAGGGAAGGGAATCAGATGAGTCAAATGAAACATCTCATCCTGCGTCTGTAGCCCTGGGACTCAAAGGGGATTCAGCTCCCCCAGTGCCTGCCACAACCCCACAGGAGGTGGGATTCCTCTTGCTTCTCTTCCGGTGGGCATTAAATGCACAACTCCCATGCTAATTAATGGAGATGGAGGCCAGGACGGAGGGGTTCAGGTGCAAATGTCTGGTGGCATGTGAGATACCAGAGGTGGTCTAAGATATGTGCAGGTACAAATGGAGCAGTTTGTTGAGACAGGGCAACATCTGGGGGCATCCTCTTAGAGGCTGCTGGCTATTTCCTTTGGCCAACAGAAATGACAGCTGATGCCCAAAATAAGGGCAACCGAACCTGTCCCTACTCATTATGTTCAGGGTGACCGACACAGGCATTCACCTGAATGATTCAGGTCGTGGGCCATAGGAAGAGCTCAGTCTCTCTCTTCACCTTTGTCTCTATTGACTAGGTCTCCATTGACTACATTGGCAGTTTCATGTTCTTCCCCTGGTTGCTTTAGAGAATTCAGGGCAGCTCCTCAATTTCATGTTCAAATCCAGGCCCACAGAGCTACCTGAGATGCCAGGGCTTGCAGGGACAGCAGAGGACCTGCTGAAAAGCAATTCTCATATTGGGCAGGGTATGTGTGAAAGGTCACCCCAGATGCCATCTCAATGAGCGTGATTTGGTTCCTCAGTGACATTGACTGATGCCTTCAGTCAGAGGCATCGGTCATCAGATGTCATCAGAGAGGCAAGGTCTGTCCCTCCCCTATCCAGTAGCTGCAGGCATTGCGCACAGCCATGATGACACAGTCAAGGAACAGAACAATCCTTTTCACAGTGTGCCTGGATACAGCTTCTCCTCAAGGACAGCCTCCTTCAGGCCCAGCTAAAATCCTTATTATTTAAGCATTAATCCTTAACTGAATTGAAACTGAAAAGGTAATGCAACGGGCACCAAAATGAGCTGTGCTACATTAGGAACAGTTAAAGAAGAAAGAGAGAGAGAGGTTGGGACCACTGCTGAATTTAATAAGAGGAGGTCTAGATAGATCTCACATAGTCTATGACCTCTTTGCCTCAGTTACTGCCAGCAAGGTCTCCCAGGACTTTAAGCTTTGAGGCAGGAGTCTGGAGAACAGACAGCGGTGGATGGGGATCAGGCCAGTGGTTACTTTTGCAGACTACAGCCTTACCAGTCCGTGGGAGCAGAGGCACTGCATCTATGTATGCCTCGAGAGTTTTTTACCGGGAGGTGCTTGTCAGTTAGGATGCCAATTAAGAAAGGTACTCTGATTCTGTGAGGTAATATGCTGTTAGGATGAAGATTGTAAGGAGAGAATAGTATAGGCAGTCTTTCTTCCTTTTAGGTGGTTGTACGCCTGGGTGGTGTGGCATCAACAGGTACCCCCACCCACACGCAGCATGCCTTGCAGACCCCCTCCATAGAAAAGATTGTCTCATTTCAGTCATTCAACCTCTTCTTGTACTTCTTTGCAAGGTAACAGCTCTATTCATCATCTCTAAACCCAACAGAAAGGATGTTCTCATGAGAACTTCTTGCTACACTGTTAGATAGAGACAAGGCCACTCAGGTGGTGGAATGGTCAGTACCGAGTGGGAGCTGCCTGCAGGCTCCACTGTGACAATGAGCTGCTGAGGTTGTCCTGCTGCTGAGCGATCTATGCAGCGCAGCACGAACTGCTCAATCTACAGTGGTCTTCTGGTCAGGAGCAGAGCTCAGCTTTCCCTGTGAGCAGCCTGCGCTCTACCTTGGTGCGACAGCTGAGATGTTGCAACCCGAATGTGCATGGCCAGGAGGAGCTGGAGCACGGGCAGGAGCAGCTGAAGCCCAATGACTTGTCACAGCACTACGAAGTTTTTGGATTACTTGAGATGTGGTGGGACAATTACCTGAGCTCGGGTGATGCAACAGAAAGATACAGGCTCTGCCGCAGGAAGTAGCAGGGAGGATGACTACCAGGGGGATGCTCTGTGTGTGAGGGATCAGCTCGGATATATGGAGCTCCTCTAGAAGCTGAGTAACATGTTTGGTTAGCTTTTGTGTGTGAGGTTGAGAGGAGAAGTCAGCAAGAGTGACATTGTGTTGGAAGTTACAAACTACTTGATCAGGGTGAGGAAGCAGAAGAAGTCTTCTGTGTGCAACCCGAGGAAGTCTCAGGTCAATGAGCAGGTTCCCATGGGGGACAGTAACTGCCCTGGCATTCCTCAGCCAGGCAAGTAAACAGGGTGCCAGCAGTCAGGAGGATCTTGGAACAACTTGTTAACACAGCTGCCAAGTGGGCTGAGAAGGGCGATGCTCACCAGGACCTGGCCCCGGCCAACAAGGAAGAGCTGACTGGGGATGTGATCATCAGCGTGTGCCTTGGCTGTAGTGACCAGAGAATGGTGGGGTCCCAGGTGCCAGGAGTGAGGAAGGCCAGCAGTGGAGTACAGACGGGTGAAGTCCAGAGAAGAAGACTTTGACATACCTGGGAGACTGATACCGGTGGTGTGGTGGGAAGCAGCTCTGCAGGGGGAAGGAGCTCAGGAAATCTGATAAGGCTTACAGCCTCCTCGGAGGACAAGAATGCTCTATCTGAACACCCATGAAGAGAAGCATTCTTCTCAGGAGGCTGAGGACGTGAGCTGTTTGAGTTCCAGGGCAGAAAGGCAGAACACAGGAGCTGGAAACAGGGGAAGATGCAAAGGAGGAATTTAGAAACCTAGTCCGTGGATGTGAGAATGATGACAAAGCCAAAGCTCCCGTAGTCTTGATACTTGCAGAGGATGGTAAGGGCTGCAAGATGAGCTGATACTGCTTCATTAAAAGAATGTAGAGGTGTAATGTGAGCCTGCTGCTGAGCTTCATTAGAGTAGGAGCAGGTAGGGCTGAGGTACTCAATGGCTTCTTTGACTCTGTGTTCTCCCAGGCCTTTGTGGCTGGAGGCAGGACCCTGGAGGAGAAAAACCTGCAGTGGATGGTTAGACTTCATGCCACTGATCGCCACTCTCTAGGCCTGCAAATTTTCAGTCCACCTCTCTTTCTTCTCATCCAGTCCAGATTTTAACAGCTTCTATATGACGATATCATAGGGGGACAGTGCTGAAAGATTTTCTGAAATACAGGCAAATCACCACTCCTCTCTCTTCATCTACCAAGCCAGTCATGTCATTGGAGAAGGTTATAAGGTCAGATAAAAATGACTTCCCCTTCGTGAAGCCAGGCTGACTGCTCCTGATGACTCTCTTGTCCTTCCTGTACCTGGAAATGGTTGACAGGATTAGCTGCTCCTTCACCTTAGTGGAGGCTGAGGTGAGGCTGACCAACCTGTCGTTCCCTGAGTCCTCCTTTAATTCCTTCTTGAAAAAAGGAGTCATTTTGTTTTACTTGGGTGTGACTTGGGCCTCTTGACACCCCTGTGCTCCGGGCCTCACTTGGGGTTTGGCACTTGGAGGCCCATAGTGATATACACCATTGTGCACCTGACGTCTTCATTTGGGGGTTGATTCAGTTGCCCACACAGAGGTGGGCACTGCCTCCAAGACACCCTGAGGTAGCTGAAGACCCCACGTGGGACTGGGAAATGTGACCCGGGTCCTATAGGAGCATACGTGGAGGAGGATCTGGTGGCCAGGCAGGGAAGCCCAAGGCATCTCCGTTAAGAGAGCTGATTTTTTTCTCTTGACTAGAAAGGGAAGCCTGGGCAATTGAGTGCAAGGTGTCCAACACCAGATGAGATAACTCTGTTCTCTGCCTTCCCCTACTTTGAAGACACATGTAGTTTACCCTGCAGAAAATAAAGAAATGAGTGGTGGTAGATGCTGCAGGGTACACTTGGTAAAGTCCCTGTAACCTCAAAATATTAGGATTAGTGCAGATTTGGCTGTGCAAAAGAGAGCACTTCTCCTTTCTTCGCCCTATGAATTGAGGGAGCTTGTGACTTTAGTGGGCAGCTTGTTGTGTGCAAAGAAGAAATATCGACAGAGTCTGGGACAGGGGACAGTGTTCGGAGGGATCTTGGGGTCTGTGCTTGACACAGAAGGTGTTTTCTGTTGGTAAGGTTATCTGTTGTGGAAAGTGCACTTCAGTAGGGGTAAAGCGGATTTAATATAAAGCAGAGGAATGATTTTTTTTTCTTTAAATCATGCCTTTTTCTTTTTATTTGTTGACCATTAAGAAAAAGCCTTCTGTGTCTACACGCAGCTTGTTCTCCAAGTAAAACAGGTGGGAGTTTGTGCCAACAGGCTGAGACGTGTATCTACAGCCTTAAGGGGAGGAAGCTGAGATTGGAACAAGGCTTCTTGAAGTCCCAGGTGTTTGATGAGGGAAATGGTGGGGTTGGGGGAAGGGACAAAGACTACTTGATTGTCGTAAACAAAGGGCCTTTATTTTCATATATATTCAGACTGCTTTAGGAGAAGCTCAGGATTATTATGAGATGGAGATTGCTGACACCAAGTAACGTGTAAAGAATCCAAAAAAAGGGGGAAAAATCTTTTCTTATTGTTGTTTTTTCACTTTGACTTTCGCTCCTGAAAGCTCTTTAGTTAACCACAGAAAAATTGAGAACTTTAAGTGAAGTTCTTCCCAGAGAACAAGTCTCTAGAGAAGTAAAATTCATCAGCAGACGTTCAAGTTTCTAAGGATGTCGGCATGCCCCACTGAGGACCATCATTGCAAAGGGATCGTGGAGGGAATTACAAGAAGAGGTGACCATCCCTGATGCATCCCCCAGGGTGAAGCAAGAAGTCAGAGGCACTGGTTACAGGTGGAAAATCAGATGTGGAGTGTGGCTGTGGAAGGCCTTGATGTCTTTTGCAAAGCAGGACAGCCAAGCCCTGATCCCCATCCCCTGGGAATGGGGGTCTGTTGCCTCACAGCCTGTTCGTGGCTTTTCTTTGGAGCAGTGTGATGTGGGGTGTGGAATGTTCAGTGCAGGAGAGCAATGGGAAACCTCCCAGGCTCTGTAGGGGTGAGTGAGGAGCCAACAATGCCCTGGGGTTGCAAGGCACTGGTCTCTTCTCATGGGCCTCAGTGGAAGGGAGAGTAGCCATAGCCAAACTGAAGAAGACCTCATTTGTGTTGTCAGGGGGTGGTCCCAGCCACACCAAGGCCCTTGGTCATCCCCACCACAGGCTGTGTTACACTGTCCTATGCCTGTGCTTGTTTCCTTGCAGACTTTAGCTACTGCCCCATTTCCCCACCTCACTCCAACCCTCGGATCTCCCAAGCTTTCCTGATGTCCCTCTGTCCTCATTCACTGTTGCTTCAAACAAAAAGCTGTGTTTACCTGGGGGTATGCCAATGCCTCTCGGTTTCCCAGCAACTGCTTTTTTCCAACACCCTGTTAATGTTTCTCTAGCACGCAAGATGTCACAGCCACAGACTTGCTTGGATCTGCTATTGCTCTCCACATCCCGGCACTGGAATGCACGTCCTCCTTCTGCTGCCTCGAATTCGAAACTCAACCTATTCCACAATAATTCAGGTCTTCTTCCTGCCTTTAGCACAATCACAGAATAGTAGGGGTTGGAAGGGACCTCTGTGGGACATCTAGTCCGATCCCCCTGCCAAAGCAAGGACACCCAGAGATGGCTGCACAGGACCACGTCCGGGAGGGTCTTGAATATCTCCAGAGAAGGAGACTCCACAACCTTCCTGGGCAGCCTGTGCCAGGGCTCCGTCACCCTCAGAGGGAAGAAGTTCTTCCTCAAGTTCAGCTGCAACTTCCTGTGCTTCAGTTTGTGCCTGTTGCCCGTAGTCCTGTCGCTGGGCACCACTGAAAAGAGTCTGGCCCCATCCTCCTGAGACCCACCCTGCAGATATTTAGTGGCATTTCTAAGGTCCCCTCTCAGCCTTGTCTTCTTCAGGCTGAACAAGCCCAGCTCCCTCAGCCTCTCCTCGTAGGAGAGATGTTCCAGTCCCCTCACCATCCTCTTAGCCCTCCGCTGGACTCTCTCCAGTAGCTCTTCATCTTTCTTGAATTGGGGAGCCCAGAACTGAACAGAGTACTCCAGATGGGGCCTCACCAGGGCAGAGGAGCAGGGGAGGAGAACGTCCCTTGACCTGCTGGTCACACTCTTCTTAATGCACCCCAGGATCCCATTGGCCTTCTTGGCAGCCAGGGCACACTGCTGCCTCATGGTCAACTTTTTGTCCATCAAGACACCCATGTCCCTCTCCACAGAGCTGCCTTGCAGCAGGTCAGCTCCTACTCTGTACTGATGTAAGTCTGCTGAGAAGATATGCTTAGACGTGGCCATTGGATCTGGAGTGGTAGCAACTCCTGAATGATGAGGGAGATGAAATAAGAGACACAGCATTGGTAACAGAAGTAAGTCACAAAAGACACCTAAAGACTGAAAAAAAGCTGAGAAGTGTTGACACATTTCTTACTTTAGATCTTTGTTTTCAGTTAATCTTGCAGAAATTTTCATTGTCATTAAATGACATCTGAAAAACCTAAAGGTATTAAAAATAGATCATTTGGTGTCTTGCAAAGAGCCCTGTGTGTCCCAAAACTTCTTTGCCTGGCACTTCTCAGTCTTTGCCCAGAGCAAGTCACACTCTGGTGTCAGCCTCTCTACCCCTGTTTAGATGTTGGTGTAAATGGTCCCTTACAGCACAGAAGGACTCAAGCCCCACAGACCTCTGCTCTGCTCCTGTTAGAAACAGGGCCCATAGTCGCAGGAATTGAAGACAACTGCAGCTGGATGGGACATAAGGAAATCTTCAATGCAACCTGTCTGAAAATTGGTCAGACCAAGTAGTTCAATGCTTGCTTCAGTCCAAGTTTGAAACTCCTAGGGACAGAGACTGCCCAGCTTCTCTGGGTGACCTGTTCCTGCACTTGGATGAGCTCCTGGGGAAAAATCTTGTCCTTCTGTCCTGGCTGAACCTCTCCTCTTTCACCTTCCTCCCACTGAATTTTGTCTTCTCACCATGAATCTTGTTGAAGAGATGGGTCTGTATTCTCCATGATCTCCTTGTAAGTACTGGCAGGCTGGGATGATGTCAGCCTCAGCCATCCCTTCTCTGGGCTTGACAAGCCCAGCTCCCTCAGCCTCTCCTAACAGGCAATGCTCTCCAGTCCATGGCTGTCCTGGGGAACCTTTGCTAAACCCACTCCAGCTTGTCAGTACTATTCCTGGAGATGTGAAATCTGAATCTCTTCCCTTTGCTCTTGACTCCTTGCAGCCACAAATTCCAGGTGGTCACCCCGTGGCAAGTGGTGCTTAGTGGCCCCTGTCAGTTCCCTGGCCTGTCCCAGCCCAGCCCTGCTGTCCCACACATGGTCCAATGGCTGCAGTGTTCAGGTGCAGCATGGGGAAGGGTGTATTCGGTGTGAGGAGCAGCTTGCCTCTCATAATCTGCAGTACATCCCTTTGTACCCTGTTCCCCTTCTGTTCCTCCTACTTGAAACAGCCTCCCACAGGTTGTGGAACCTACCCAGCCCTATCCGCATCCCACGTGGGGTTTCGCAGACATCCCTGCTCTGAGGTCTGCCAGGGTCTGTACAAGGAGAGAGGTCGAGAAGGGCTGGTTGTCCTCCCTGTGCAGGCACTGAACCCAGCGGGAGGAGCAAAGAGGCCGTGCAGAAAAGCTCACACATAAACCTTTGGTGAGTGGCTGGTGCTGGATAGGGCTGAACAGGGAGGACACATAAAGGAGCATTTGTTGTCCTGTGAATGTCATGGGAGTCAGCTGACTCTTGGCTGCCAGCTGCCCACCAAGCCTCTCTCTCACTCCCCCTCCTTCTTTGCTCACCTTGGTGTCTGCAGGGTTGTTTCTCTCATTCTTCTCTTTTACAGCTGCTGCCCACTCTCTTTTGTCCTTTCTCTAGTAGGCTATCAGAGAAGGGCCACTACATTTGCTTACTGGCTCAGGTTTCGGCGGTGGCTGGCGCATTTTGGAGGCAACAGAAACCTGCTATGTCCAACAAGCAGTCAGCTGTTGCTCTCTTCTCACCTAAACCACCTCTGCAGCCCGCCTCACCACTACCAAAGCCTTGCCATGGAAACCCAATACACCGGGTCATTAAAGTCCCCAGTAAGATGTGAGGCCTTTGATCGCAAGACTTCCTCAGGCTGGCTAAATAAGAATTAGGACCCTTCCTCACCCTGGTTATAGGTTCTTTATGTCAGAGCAGAGATGTGCTGGACTTCAGCCATGGCACCAGGAGCAGGCTCAGACATGAAACAATGAAAGGTGTTCCCAAGTGCCCAAGGTCCCATGCAAGCAAAGCTTTGCTTTAGTGCATGCTGGTGTGGAGGTCAGATGGCGACGTAAAGAGGAAATGAGGACTCCCTAACGAGAGAAAAACCTGATGAACCCTCAGGCGCAGAGAGATGCAGGGCTGGACTCTATATCCCTACCAGGAGAGGCTTTTGCTGTCTCTGGTGTCCCTGCAGCCTTGGGGGGCCTATGGTGCAGGTGAAGCTGATCACCAGGAAGGACAAGGTGTTTCTGAAAATGTGCTTGGCTATGGAAAAGCCTGTGATCCAAAAACACTGTGATAATTATTGATCTGTTCTTTGAATGCATCGTCAAAGACATAACTAAAGGATGTGGGAGAAGCACTGCCTACATCTACTGGATAAAGATGGGACAGACCTCTCCCTGTGCCACAGGACTCAGGCTGATTACATCCATCAACAGTGCTGGACACAGAAATAATTGCAGGTTCAGTTGTCTTAAGTGTGATAAGGAGAAGTGACATTGCTAGAAAGAAGTTGTTCTCCCCAGCAGAGGGAGGGAACATCAGTGATGACTTCAGCCTGTTTCACAGCAGTATCTCTGGAGACCCAGAGACACAACAAGGGAGCTCAGAGTGGGCAGAGAAAGAGCTGCCTTGAGCTGGTCCTGTGCTGCTGGTCTGGGCTGGGCTCCTGGGATGGAGGGAACTCCTGGCAAGTGGGCAGCACTTGCAGAGAAACAGCTGTGCCCAGGAGCAGCTCCTCTGCAAAGCACAGCAGGGCTGAGGGCACCGCCTGCAGGCAGCGAGGGGAGAGGTGCGAGGTGGACATAGGTTAAAGGCAGTGTGGGGTGGGAAGATGCTGAGAGCTCACTGAGGGAGAAATTTTCACAACCCATGAAATGGTAAGTCCCTGGAAGCAGGGCAGTGAATCTGCAGCTGCTGGAGGGATCTCCAAAAGCTGGCACATCCTACAGCCTACAGGATCTTTGTGGAGGATTGTCACAGCTTCTCAAGCCTAGAGGAGGAAGACACGTTCTAGAGAAGTTTTTCCCTGCCCTGCCATCAGAGGAGTAGGGCAAGTTGACTGCCTTCTCTGGGGGTTACTGGTAGGATATTAAGCCAGGTGTGCAGCCAGGGGTGCCCAGGACTGTCCTCCAGAGCAGGTCCCTTTACCGCAGGAGCCTGTATGCTGGGGTCAGTGCTCAGCCTGCTTGGGGAGTTCCCGATGGTGCTGTGGGGAGAATCTGTGGGTGGAAGAAGAGAAGCCCGGAAGGGCAGGGTTTTTCTCCTACCAGGAGACTGCTGCACGGGTCAGGGATGCTCACAGCTCCAGTTCATCCCCAGAATATTTCCAAAGGACTGATTCAAGAAGAAGGTCATGCACAGGATAACCATAAAGACAACAAAAACTTCCTCAATTTGTGTTATCGGTTTCCCTTTTGGAAGAGGGAGGGCGGTGTAAAAGGGATAAATGGAACAGGAGCTTTCAGCCTTGAAGCAGTCACTGAGATTCCTGAGCCAGTGACCAGTAACTCTGATAGAAGCCTCCTAAAGCACACTCAGCCATTCCTCTGCCTGTCGACAGCACCAGCATCACCTTTCCTGGACCTACCAGGCTTAGCCTGACCTTTCATTTTCCACCTGCAGACAAGAAAGGGCCCCCAGGCAGTGCCCTGCAAACAGGCAGGTTTCTGTAGGGCCAGGGTGAGTGCACGGGGGTTGGGATGGGGTCTGTGACTGCTGAGAGGGAAAGACATGGGACAGGGAAACATCTCCCAGGAGGAAAATTTCCAGGCAGCAGAGATGTGATCAGAGAAGGAGTAGAAATGAAAACCAGAACTGTTGTGGGAGGAAGAATTCAGAAACCTCCATGTGATCCCCTGCAGTGCAGAGCCCTTTCTCTGAGCAAGCCCCCTTGCCTCCTCTCCCAACCACCAAAGCCTCTGTCCTCAGGGCTGTGGGCACCAAGCCATGAACCACCTCCTCTGCAGCAGAGCTCCAGCAGAGCCAGGGGGCAGCTCTCCGGCCACATCTCCATTTCTCTGCTGCAGATCACAGGGGCTCAGAACTCAACTGCCCGGCAATGTTGGTGTCTGGGAGGGGACGTGCACAGCTGGGGAAGGGTGATGCTGTGCTGAGGGCCCAGCTGCCTCTGCCCTGGCATCTCTCATCCAGACCCTCTCTGGATATTTGCTTACTTCTCCACTTGTCTGTGTTCTTGTTGTTGTTATTTCATTCTTGCTGTCAGCTTTGTTAGCGAGCTGGACATTCACCTGCAGCATCAGAGTGTGATTTTGTGGCTCCATTTCTGCAGCTGTGTCCATGGGAACAAGTGCCCCAACTTTCGTCTCCCCTGTGGGGCTGTGGGCAATGCAGTCTGTGGGGCTGGAGGATCAGCTGCTTTTCCCTTCACCATATGCTATCCTTAGAACACTTGGCTATTTCCTTGAGGTGTCCTTCCAAGCTGTGAGCTGCCCTCCACAATGCCAACCTGTCCTCTCACACCCTTTTGTTATGTGCAAGTCCCATGGAGAAGCACAGAGATGCTACAAGGGAGAAAACCCTGTTGGGTTGATGAAATGAGCCATGCGTGTCCTTGGTTAGAAGTGAGGAGCTGTGACCTTGAGAAAGGGTGAGACATTTAGCAGTCTGCACTGGATCCCTCTGTTCTCAGTAGCATCTGATTGTTTTTCAGGATAACATAGGACTGTGCTCATCATCCACCTTACGAAGAACAAGCCCAGGGCAGCTCAGAACAAGGCAGAGGGACAGACCAGCTGCCCTCCTTCTGCACTAAGCCACAAGCAATTATTTCACCTCACAAGACTCCCTTTTTTCTCCCTGAGTGCAGCAGAAATTCTGAGGGTTTCTGACATCCAAACACACCCCCAAGGTGACAAGACGGAAGCTGCAAGAACCCAAAACCTCTGAGACTGCCTTCTGCCATCCCCATTCCTTAGCACTGGCAGTGCAGATGCTGAAAATCCCTTCTGCAACAAGAGCAGATTCCTCTGGCAAAGTCTCACACCAGGTCTGGACCTTGGCCCACAATGCCCATGAACCCTTGTGCCACCATGCCCATGAACCCACCGCTGCAGAGCAGAGCTGGCTCCTTGGCAGCTCGTGGGAAGAGATCCTGCTCCTCCTGGTATACTCTGCCAGCATCAACCAGAGCTGCAGCCACAGAGCTGAAGGAAGGACTCCTGGAAAAGGAATGGGATGTGTAGGAAGCAGGGTGAGCTTCTAGGAGCAAGGCTTTGATTTTCCTCTGAGAAGTCTCCCCTAACACTTCATTGATTCTTCCTCTAGGAACAGGACCCCGTGTGTAGAGAAAGTAAATGACCAACAGCACCTCCATCACCCAGTTCCTCCTCCTGGCATTTGCAGACACATGGGAGCTGCAGCTCTTGCACTTCTGCCTCTTCCTGGGCATCTACCTGGCTGCCCTCCTCAGCAACGGCCTCATCATAACCACCATAGCCTGTGACCACCACCTCCACACCCCCATGTACTTCTTCCTCCTCAACCTCTCCATCCTCAACCTGGGCTCCATCTCCACCACTGTCCCTAAATCCATGGCCAATTCCCTTTGGGACATCAGGGCCATCTGCTATGCAGGGCGTGTTGTGCAGCTCTTTTTCTTTCTCTTCTTGATTTTGGGGGAGTATTGTCTTCTCACCATCATGGCCTATGACCGCTACCTTGCCATCTGCACTACAGGACCCTCCTGGGCAGCAGAGCTTGTGTCCACATGGCAGCACCTGCCTGGGGCAGTGCTTTTCTCTATGTTCTTTTGCACACTGCTAACACATTTTCAGTTCTTCTCTGCAAAGGCAATGCTGTGGACCAGTTCTTCTGTGAAATCCTCCAGATCCTCAAGCTCTCCTGCTCACACTCCTACCTCAGGGAAGTTGGGCTTCTTGGGGTTAGTCTTTCTTTAGCTTTTGGGTGTTTTGTTTTTATTGTGCTGTCCTGTGTGCAGATCTTCAGGGCCATACTGAGGAAAGTTGAAAGCTTGTGGATTAGAATTAAGGGACAGGCTCATAAGGGTGACATTACGGTGGGTGTGTACTACAGGCCACCTGACCAGGAGGAGGAGGTGGATGAGGCCTTCTACAGGCAGCTGCAAGCAGCCTCACAGTCAGCACGAACAGCAGGAGTTTTCCTATTTGCAAGAAAAATAATTAAAACATAATCAAGTTCCATAAACAAAACGCTCTCTGCAATTACATGGCAATTACAATCTACGTCTAATGAGGTTGCCTTCCTATAAGACATAATACTATGAGAAATATTGTAGCTAGATAGAGGAAAAAAAATAGTCATAAACATAATTAAAGAGCTGGCTAAGGAGACAATGAGACTACTGAAAGGCAGGTAAACTTTTAACTCCCTGATGTCAAAACAGCAGCTCGGTAGGTGACAGGACTCTGAATGAACAAGGAGTAAAGGGAGGAGAAAACAGGAGAATAATGGAAAGGGCCTTTGTCTAGGCAGTCTGCCTCTGAAAAATTTGCTTTAGAAATAGTCAGGACAGGTGAAAATATATGAAAATCTATAAATATTCCATATAGCATTTAACAGGCAGAATAGCGGTGATGAAGTGATGGGGGGCAGATCGACATTTCTTTGGAATATCCCTTTCAAAACTTCCTGGCATTGGTAGAGGGCTGTTGTGAGTGAGGACAAGGCAATGTTGTGCCTGTTGTTGAAAGAGCTCAGAAAGTCACCCCAGGGAACCCCAGGCTGTACAAGGTCACTTTGGCATTTCTGTGCACCTGAAAAAGGTGAACGTGTCTGAAAGCAGTCAGCACGGATTGATGATGGGTCAATCATGCCTCTGAAATCTGATTGCCGTCATGATGAAGTATCGGCATTTGTGCATGAGTAGAGAACAGTGGATGCCATTTTTTACCCTTCTGACATGGTCTCCCTCAATGTCCTTTTTCGCAGGTTAGGCCATTACAGTCTGGACGGGTTAACAAAGAAAGATGAGGAGCTACTGGAGAGAGTCCAGCGGAGGGCTACGAGGATGATGAGGGGACTCAAGCATCTCTCCTGTGAGGAAAGGCTGAGGGAGCTGGGCTTGTTCAGCCTGAAGAAGAGAAGGCTGTGCGGGGACCTAATAAATATCTGAAGGGTGGGTGTCAGGAGGATGAGGCTAAGCTCTTTTCAGTGGTGCCCAGTGACAGGACAAGGGGCAATGGGCACAAACTGAAGCTGAGGAAGCTCCAGCTGACCATGAGGAAGAACGTCTTCCCTCTGAGGGTGACGGAGCCCTGGCACAGGCTGCCCAGGGAGGTTGTGGAGTCTCCTACTCTGGAGATATTCAAGACCCTCCTGGACAAGGTCCTGTGCAGCTTCCTGTAGATGACCCTGCGTCAGCAGGGTGTTGGATTAGATGACCCACAGAGGTCCCTTCCAAGCCCTACCATTCTGTGATTCTCGAAGCACAGCAGTGGTCTATACCAAAACTCCATGGAAACTTGAAAAGTAATGAACATGTACTGAGATGAGTGGTTGTTATTTCAGAAACAGTTGAAGAAGTATCAAGAGTAATATGGGACCAATGCTGATTGAGTAACAATAGGTGCAGATAGATCTCAGATATTCCATAACCTCTTTGCCTCAGTTGCCACTTGCAAGGACTCCCAGGATTTTTTCATTGAGGTAAGACTCTGAAGGGCAATACCGAGCCATGTATAGGAATAAAGACAGGTGTTTGTTTTGTAAACTACATGCTTAGCAGTCTGTGGGAATACGGGGGCTACATTCAGGTGTGCTGGGAGAGCGTTTTTCAGCAGGAGGTGCGGGCCTGATATGATCCTGGGTAGGCCGGTTGTGGGGAGGGACACGCTGAAGTGATTTTGGAGCAGCAGCAGCGGTATGAGTATGTCTGTTTCAGTGCTGGCTTTTGAAGGGAGGATGGAAGCAAGTCTGGGGCTGGGTGACAGAGGAGCAGTAGCTGGGCTTGGAAAGAAGCCAGACAGGTTGTGGGCACTCACAAGCAGTGGCAAATCCTCAGAAGACCACAGCTTAGTGTTGGAAGAGACAACAGAGAAACATCAGCAAAGCTTGGGCCATCATGCGTTCAGAGTGTGGTGAGGAAGCAGGAGAGTGGTTGACAGCTGCAAGAAAACAGGCGTAGGTATAGGACAGTGTAGGGGCAGCCTGCGGTGGGATGGCTGAGCATCTTGATAGGTCTGGGACCTCTGACCAACACAACTAATGTCCTTCTATCCTTGCTCTCTGCTGTCTCTTCCACTGATGCCAAAAAAAGAAGATGCTGGTTCTTAAAAGCACCAGAGCTTCGTTGCTTCCTCATTCCCGATAAAGCTCGGGAGGTGCTGTACCACTGTTCTGCACTTGGCATCACGCACCTCCAAATTCCACTTCCCCCGGGAAGACCCCTGACTATCCTGCAAGGGAAATGATCACCCTTTCCTGTGGATGGGTTCAGGACTTGCCCGTCCTCCTTAGTGAAACACATCAAAGGCTTAACTGGCTTCAGAGCCAAGCACACATTTGATTTTCCACCTCTGTCTGTCACCTCTGACACCTCCTCCTTCCAGGAGATCACCAGATCACCTCGTTAGCACTTTGTCTCCATGGTCTCTTTCGTGATGGCTCAGTGGGACTCACTAACACCATCAGAATCTTGGAGGTTTGCTTCTGACTTTTACTTAAGAGGCTTCTGCCATCTTTCAGGAGCTGCAATTCAGGAGCTTGGCACCAGAGGGCTCAAGAACATGGAAAACTCTCCAGCAAGCCAAGTCTTTGCACCACATTCCTAAATTTCTCAGATATTTTTGGTTACATGGAGAGATTTCAGGAGTGTACTCCAAGTGAAAAGATTTCACTAACAAACACAAGAAGAAAGGATTTCTTCTTTTTCCAGTTCTCTTTATCTGCTTACACATTAAGTGATATCAGCAATTCTGCTTTCAACAGAGCATCTCCAAATGGAGTTGAATGTGAAGGGAAATCAAGACCCTCTACGTCAGACACTTTGTGAGAAATCTTTATCACTATCCCCAAACCCCGTCATTTCTCCCACCAGCCACCTGGGGCTTACAGCAGCCATGCAATAATCTGAACTTTCTCCATTAAAGACTGTAGCCACGTGTTTCAGCCCATGGACACCAACTCCCCCCTCCCTTGCCTGGGGAAGGAGCTGCACACGGACACAGGAGGATGTGTCTTCATTGCCAACAGACATAAAAAAAGGCAGGCAGAGTTCAAGGAAAGAGAAAAGACAGTCCTCAGCTGTGTATTCAGTCTACACTACCTCCACTGAGATCTGCTTTCCAGAGTGGATAACCTTAGACGCCTTTTTGTGTCAAGCACAGATCCCAAGACCACCCAAAACACTCCCTTGCCTACCTGCAGGTTACTGACCTTTGGAAGGGTTGGAGTGGACAGACAGCCTTAGTGCTGTGCAAGCACTGCTGAGCAAGAGCCAAATCATTGATGTGTTATCAACACCATTCTAGCGACAAATGCGAAGCACAACACTATGTGCTCTGCTCTGGGGAGAGACAACTCCATCTCAGCCAAAGCCAGTACCGTCTCCACCCTTTAGGCCATACTGTTCTCATCATGTTCAGATCCCACTTAATTTGAGACAATGGCATACCTTCTGGCCATCTCGTTCTACCTCTTTCTCATTCCTGAAATCCCCGCTTAACAAAAGCTGACACTTACACCACATAATTAAATTATTTCTATACCCAACATCCAGATTTCTACATTCTCCTTATCTCCTATCCCCATTTCCTTAATAGGTAGATAGATATTGTTTTCCCACTCCGTGGGCCTATGCCACTTCCCAAGACGTCTAGAAGTACAAGCAATGACTTGGGTCTCATCTGTCAAGATGGTTGCTCAGGAAAGGAGCAGCAGCATGTTCAATTGTTGGGTGCCAACACCAGCTTGATTTGGGTCCTTGCTGCCCTCTCCCAGTTCCTTGTGAAGCTCGCTCTTCATCGCTTCAGGTAATCCCTGCTACATTACATCCTACAGCACACAACTCACATCATGGATTATGTTCCGCCAAGGTTATGTCTCCATGAGGTGAACACTGAATCTCCCCATCCTTCCCATGAATGGCATTGCCTTTTCCCAAGGGAGGAGCAGCCTGCCCTGCCTTCCCAGTCACTTTTCTATGTGCGCTACAGGGACCTCATCTGCTCCCACAGTACATGGGGTCTTTGCCTGGGGATGCTTACCACGATGCTTAGCAGGTTCTATGCTGTTAACCAGCCAAGTGGTGTACGTAAAATTTATATCCCAGTTCTTCCATGTCCCAGTCCCAAACTCTCTCAACACGGCTTTAACAGTCCATTCTATCTCTCCTTCCTTCCAGAGGCTTGTGGGTGACAGGAGCTGTGATACGCCCAATCACTGCCATGTTTTTTAGACAAGGAGACCACGGTCAGGTGAGGGAGGCACGTGGAAAAGGCTTTGTGCCGTCCCTGCTCAGAGGGGATCCTCAGCACAGCCCTGAAGATCTGGACGTAGGACACCACAATGAACACAAAACAACCAACTGCTATACAGGCACTAACCAGGACAAGCCTAACTTCCCTAAGGTAGTCTGAGTCTGAGTAGGAGAGCTTGAGGATCTGAGGGATTTCACAGAAGAACTGGTCCACAGCATTGCCCTTGTAGAGTGGGAGTGAAAATGTATTGGCACTGTGCAGAAGAGAATTGAAGAACCCGGTGCCACAGGCAGCTGCTGCCATGTGGACACAAGATCTGCTGCCCAGGAGGGTCCCATACTGCAGGGGTTTGCAGATGGCAATGTAGCGGTCATAGGCCATGACAGTGAGGAGACAATACTCCCCTACAATCAAGAAGAGAAAGAAAAAGACCTGGGCAGCACATCCTGCATAGGAGATGACCCTGGTGTCCCAAATGGAGTTGGTCATGGCTTTGGGGACAGTGGTGGAGATAGAGCCCAGGTTGAGGATGGAGAGGTTGAGGAGGAAGAAGTACATAGGGGTGTGGAGGCGGTGGTCACAGGCTATGGCGGCGATGATGAGGCCGTTGCTGAGGAGGGCAGCCAGGTAGATGGCCAGGAAGAGGCAGAAGTGCAAGAGCTGCAGCTCCCGTGTGTCTGCAAATGCCAGGAGGAGGAACTGGGTGATGGAGCTGCTGTTGGACATTTGCTTCCACTCAGCATGAAGCACTGTCCAGAAAGAAAGAGACACTGACAAGTTAGGGTACAATTCTCTGAGAAAAGTCAAAGCCCTTTCTCCTAGACTCGCCCCCACTGCTACACACCACCCCCTTTCCCTTTTCTAGCAGACCTGCCTTCAGCTGCGTGGCTGGAGGCCTGGTCTGTGCTGGCAGAGTGTGCCGTGACGAGCAGTGGTGCTCCCTGCTGAGTGCTGAGGAGTCAGCCCTGCTCTGCAACTCTGGGTGCTAAGGAACGGGGATGGCAAAAGGCAGTTTGAAAAGGTTTTCTGCTGCATTCAGGGAGAACAAAGTGAATCCTACCAGCAAAAGGATTGTTGGTATGGTATGGAAAGGGGAGCTGGTCTATGCATCCGTCTTCTTCTAAGCTGCCCTGGACTTGCACCTTTCTAAGATCGAGAGCAATTACACCCCTGTGTTAACCTGAAAAGCAACCAGACACTGCTAAAAGCAGAGGGATGCACTGCAGATCATGAAATGACTCACCCTTTTTCAAAATTTCCTTTCCCCACTTCAAACCAAGGACTCACATGGCTCATAGTGTCCCCTGGAAGTTGCATTCCACTTGGATGGACACCCCAAGAAGACAGCCAAGGGTCCCAACCATGGCAGCTTATTAAAGGAGAGTCAGCTTATTCCCCAGCCTCCTGGACTGCATTGCCCAGAGCTTCACATGCTAGAGGAAAGCTGGCACACCTCACGGCTGTGGGCACTTCTGCATAGGACTCACAGGGTCTGTGCCTGACTCTGCAGCTGAAACTCCCATTCCCAGAGAGCCTGACAGCAATTCCAAGAACATCTGAGCAAGGGTGGGAGAGGCACAGGTGGGCACTCAGGAAACCTTTCCCTTACCCAGCTCTGCACACCATCTCCCAGACATCAGCAATGCAGGACAGACACCCTTGGGCCCTGGTAAGTGGGAACTGGGCACATGGCAGAGGAGATGCACTTCATCTCTTCTGCTGGTCTGCTGGATGAGGAAATGACTAATAGCCTAGACCCCACAAGCTAAGGGTTCTGCTACGTGGGAGAGAAGAAAAGAGATGTGTTGCTCAGGGAAGGAGTCTATCCTGAAAGGCATGGCCGAGAGGTGCCCGGGTCTCCCCCGCAACGGGACTTCCATAGGCTTTTCCCAACCTCGCTACCCAGGTTTCCACTGCCTGGAGTTGTTCCTGCTGGAACTTATTTCTTTGGCCCCGTGCTTCTTCCCTGCCTATGCTCACAGACCCCATCCCAGTCCCCGTGGGCACAGTTCTACTCTGCAACCACTCTGTGTGTGCAGGGCTGAAAGAACAGGTCACACAAACCCTGGTGAAAGTGGAAAGGTGATGTTGTTTTTTTCTGCAGGTTAGTGAGGGGTAGAGGCACTTGCTGAGGTTCCTCGTAAACCTCAGTGTGATGGCTGAAGAGTCTCAGCCCCTGCTCTGACCTGCACAGATGGGTTCCCATTGCCACCAAGCTGAGCCAGAGAAAAGTGGAAGTGCAGATTCAAGAAAGCACAGACTCAAGCAGGAATCCCCTGCACTGAACGTACTCCTGAAAAGTCCCTTTGGAAATGACCTGGGCATGAGCTGGCTCTGTGAGCAGCCCTGACCCACATAGCACCCTCTCCACAGCTGAAGGACCCTGCCCTGCTGGGAGTCAATCCTTCCACCTGCATCTTCTCCTGTGCACCCCCATCTGCACACCCACCTTCACACCCCTACAGCCATCCTCAGGAGAAGGCAGCTGTCACACCCTGTCCCTCTGATGGTACAGCAGGGAAGCCCTGCTCAGGAGCACATTCTCCTCCTCTACACTGGAGTCACTGTGAGAGTCCTCGTGATCTCACAGGCTGTAGGGTGTGCCGGCTGTTCAGATGCCATCAGGAACATGAGCTGCATTGCTCTGCATCCAGTGACTTACCGTGCAGAGGGCTGTGAAGAGCTCTCGCCCAGTCAGGTCTCAGCTCAAGGTCTTCCTACTCCTGATTGCCTATAACCTCCCTCTGCCTCACTGCTCTCCCCTCGGTGCCTTCAGGCAGTGCCCTCAGCCGTGCTGTGCTTTGCAGAGGAGCTGCTCCTGGGCAGAGCTGTCTCTCTGCAGTGCTGTCCTGTTGCTATGAGCTCCCTCCACCCCACGAGCCCAGCCCAGCTCAGCAGCAGAGGAACAGCCCAACGCATCTCTCTTTCTATTCCCTTTGGACTCCCTTGAGATGTTCCTGGGGCTCCAGGGGAACCTGCTGTGAAACAGGCGGAAGGAATCACTGATGTTCCCTTCCTCAGCTGGGGAGAGAAGCTTACGACCAGCAGCCATTATGCCATGAGAAAAGGAGCTGGGCATGAGAATGACATTTTTTCTCTCCTATTTAGGCAGGACACCAGAAAGGTGACATTGAAACATCTGTTCTTCCAAGCTGGAGGGGGATGACTTGAGTTAATTTTGGCATTTCATTTTGGATTTGTATTTCTAGGGCTAGAAACAAATTCAGCTCTCCTTTGTCCATGCCATGTCTCTGCTCTGAAACAAAACCTTTGCACACATGGGGTCTTGGACCCTTGGTACCAGGTTTCCTTACATCAAATATGAGTGTGCCTGGTTGGACAGCATCTGTGTTTCAGCCAAAATGTGCAGCAATGCCCTCAGCCAGGGGCACAGACAGGATAAGCTGGAGGGTTAATGTCAGAGACAGAGCTGTGGCACTGACCGAACCCATTGCCGAGGTGTGGTGGCAGAGGTTGGTACAGCTGGTCTTCAAGGGCAGCACCCTCCAAGCACAGCGACAGCCCAAATGACAAACCAGTCTAAACCTGTAAGGCACTTACAGGGAATCACAATGAGTGTTGAGTGCTTCAGAAAAGGTTAAAAGAGAAACCAATGGCTGTGCCCCAGAGCGTTTGTGCTTGGGTCGCATTTCTGGGTGTCAGAAAGAGAAGGTGACTGGGTTTCCCCGGAGCAGATTGTGTCTGGACATCCTCTTTGCTTTCTGGTCTGGACGTGGGGGAGCAGCTTTTAACTGCAAGTCAGCAAGGGTTTCAGCATCATCTCCCAGATGACACATTCTCGCGTCCAGGACAGGATTTTATGGTCTGTGTGGGTGGATAAGTAGATGATGGGTAAGAAAAACCAGCTGGATGGTAAGGCATGGGGAGATATGGTCAGCGTTTGATACTCGCCCTGGGGACCTGTAACTAGCAGGGAATTGCAAGGGTCTGTCTTGCAACCTGCCCTGTTCAATGTGTTTTTATGACCCAGAGATGAGACAGTCCTTTTTCACAGCATTTATAGAAGACATCACATTCAGGAGAGCAGCCACTACACTAGAGGCCAGCTTGCCATCCCAAGGGACATTGACAGACTGGAGGGATGACGCAATAGGAACCTCATGAGTCAATGAGTCCTGACCTTGAGGTGGACTAAGACCCTGCAATGATTAAGCCCAGGGACTGCTCAGGCTTCTAGCAGCTCTGTGGGAAAGGATCTTATGTTTTTTGGGTTTCATTAAGCAAAACATGAGCCACTAGCAAACAAGGCCCTCAGCATCTTGGGCTGTATGAGCAGGAGCACTCTTTACATGGTATCCAAAATATTTCCCCTAGGTTTTGACATCCCACCATGCCAGAGAGACCATGATGAACTGAAGCCAATTCAAGGTAGCAGTGCTGAAACCATCAGCCTGGGAGAACTTCAGTAGTGTGAGAAGAAGCTGAGATGGCTGGCCTTGTTCAGCCTGGAGAAGTGAAGATCTTGTGGGGAACATACAAGAGCATTGTACAATTCCCAGCAAGATGGAGTCGGGCTCTTGTCCAAGGACAAGCGGCAATGGGCTGCAAGAACAGACATGAAGGCTAACTATAGGGAGAAACCTTTCTAGCATGAGGATGGTTAAGCACTGGAAGCTTTTTCCAAGGGAATGTGCACTGTGTCTGTCCTGGAATGCAATCAAGGTGTGTTTGGATAAAGCCCTGAGTGCTCTGGTCTCACTCTGCTTTGAGCAGAAGGTTGGTTGAGACACCTCCTGGGGTCCCTTCTGGCCTGAATGATGCTACCCTTCCTTGCTCTTGATATTTCCAAATTACGGAAAACTCCCAGGTTCTCCCTGACCCCAGAAGTAATTCACAGGAAGTGCAGGGCTGCTCCACAGGTGCCCCCAAACAGCCCTGACCACATCATTTTCTTCCCTTTTCATTTGTCCAACGCCAAGTTCTGCACTTTTACTACCCTGATACCCCTCCGAAACTAACAGCCTACCATGTTAATCCTTTCAGAGCAGGTCACTCAAGAAATGTCAGCATCCATGTAGAGAGTCTATAGATGAGCCAGGCACTGAAGCCATCATTGCAGAAGCACAGATGAGGCATTTGAACAGCTTAGTAAGCCTGGGAACCACCAAGCCTTGCCTCCTGAGATTCCTGGAGACAGCTGTGTTTTTTGTCCAGCAAAGTGTGATTCTTCTTTGGGTGTATGGGCCAATCTGCTGACACATGCAATGTTTCATGTTGTGAACAGAAATAAAACCAACTTTTTGACTCGGTTAGTTTCATTTCACATGCTGAAAGGCAGGGCAGATGAAGGGACCTGAGAGCTTCTACGCTCCCTGCTGTGGAGTTATGACTTCAGAGACTGAAAAGGCAGGTAATGGTGTTGTATCTGCATAGCACAGGAAGATTTTACCATTCTCCATTGCTTTGCACAAACCTGGTTGTCTTCGGCTATAAAAGAAAAAAGTCCCTTGCTTCATTTCCTCCTCCGGACAAAAATAAGGAGAAACTGCATGGAGCTGGCAGGTTTACGGGCAAATGTGTCTAAGGGCTGTAAGATTTAAATGATAACAGAGAGGTAGCAATTAGAGGAAAAACACTCTTCTAAGAACTTCATTCCAGAGGCTAGCTACTGAGAACTTTGAGCAATTACTTAAATACAGAACAACTATTGGGAAGGAAATTAAAGAGTTTTAGTTTATTGTCATCATCAAGGATAAGAAGCAGTTCCCTTACAGCACTGTCCTGTTACTGCTGTAACCAAGGTGATGAAATCAGTTCACCATAAACATGAACAATGCTGCTACTATGTCCCTTGTACAGCCCAACCCGTCTGGACACTAGGTCTGGGAACAGTAGGAACAGAGACTCTAGTCTCTAGTTAGCCATTAATGTTAAACAATAATAAATAGAAATAGCGTTACCTAATAGCTGCAGGTGCATTTATAGTAAATTAACCGAAGGGGAGAACCATGCATCTCCAAACGGAGAGGTGAGTTTGTAATAAAAACTGGAAGTCGCCTAGAACCAATCAAGACGACCCTACTGTGTGGATGGGAGCCAGAAGAGCACTGAGTTTGCGCAGAAACAAAGGTCAATCAGCAAACACTGTGATGAAGAGGATAAGCCTTCATCTTGGGACCCCTGATGACCACCACTAGGAGGCACTGCGCAAGCACAGTGGGGCGGAGTCTATGGAAATGACTTCTTGGAATTGATTTTAATATGAAAGGGATAGGTTATGCATATGTATAGGTGGATTGGGAAACCTAATGAATATGTATATTTTTGATCTATATAAACTGCACGGAAAAGGTATGGGGTATGCACGTTTGGTGGAATGATCCCCCGTGCATCCAGCGCTGCAATAAAGAATGCTGCCTGTTAACACTGCAGTGGTGTGACGAGGTTTTATTCCTGGATTTTCGGTGACAGTTTCTGGTGACCCAGATGGGACCCCGCTTGTGAATACCGATGGATCCGCAGGATCACAGGACCTCCAGCCGGCATCAAGGGATTCTCGAGGAGAACTTCTGATTCCCGGACCGAAGGATTCCAAGTAAGTCCCCTGGAATTTAATTAAGGCATTCTTTTAATAAGTAACGTGGGTTGAAGGCTGCTCGTAAGTTGCAGTGAAAGCCACGCAGGGTTGGAAAGTCTCTGCTCGGTGAAAGCCGGTGGAGTGGGCCCCAAGGGGGGAGTCTTCAGCTGGGGGGGTTGAAGTCTTCATGATTCCGGCAGGGAGCTGGGATCCGAGAGGGAGCTCCCACAAGAGCTGGGGTCCCTCTGACTAGTGCCTGTGATATAGTGCACAATCACAACCACTGGTCATTCGGGAGATGGGCACATTTCTGAGCAAAAAGCCCATCTCACGGGGTACACCTTTGGGATGTATTCTGAAACACTGGAAGGATCTGGGGGGTGATCCTTTGACTCAGAAGCAATTAATTGAATACTGCAATCGTTGGTGGCCGATATATACTCTGGATGGTGGGGAGAGTTGGCCAAAGAATGGGATACTGAGTTATAATACTATCTTGCAATTAATGTTGTTTTGTAAAAGGGAAGGTAAATGGGAAGAGATGACATATGTAGATTTGTTTTTCTCATTGAGAAATCATCCGGAATGGCAAAGGCAGTGTGGGATACGTCCCCACGGTCCAATGGAGATGGCTTTAAAGAAGGGAAAATGTGAAAACAGCTCAAAGAAATGTTGTGCTGCTTGTAGTGTTGGCAAGGAATGTTTGAAATATGAGTCTGAGGCGGATGATTTTGAATTGATGGTTGCACCTCGCCGGAGATGGAGGGGCGATCAGGAGGATCGGGAGTTGTAGGCTAATAGTCCTTCTGCTCCTCCTATGGAAGGGGGTAGGGGGATCCAGCCCGGCTTCAGGAATGACACGGGGAAGGATGGGGGGGTGGCTGAACCGGCTCCCCTCCAAGCTCCTCTCCGAGAAGCGGTAGGGAATAATGGTCCAATAGTAGTGAAAGTTCCGTTTTCAATAACTGATTGAAGGTCATGGAAAGAAGTTGCAGGCACATATCGGGAGGACCCTGAAAGGGTAGCAAAGGTTATTGAAACAATAATTAGAACCCAAGACCCTGATTGGAATGATTTGCAAGTGATATTGGATACTTTGCTCGATGTCACTGAAAAGAAAATGGTATTGAATGCTGCTAGAAAACAGGTGGAAGGAGCGCATGCTCATGGGGATTTACAGGGAACAGTGGATCAAAATTTCCAATCCTCAGATCCTGAATGGGACCCAAATCAGCCGGGACCCAGGGGAATGTTAACTACATATCAAAAGTGGATTTAATTTGGTGTTAAGCACGTGATGCCAAAAGCAATAAATTGGTCAAAAATCTATGAGGTGAGACAAGAACTAAATGAGTCCCCTTCAGCCTTTATGGAGAGGCTGAAAGAGAGTGCCCGAAAATATACTAATTTGGATCCAGAAAAGCCAGAAGAAGCAACACAATTGGCCTCCATATTTATGGGTCAATCAGCCCCAGATACTAGAAAGAAGCTCCAGAAATTAGAAGGACCTGAATCTAGAGATTTGGGTAAGATGCTTGAAGTAGCCTGGACTGTGTATAATAATAGGGAGAAAGAAAAGGAAGTGAGATAGGCGCGGAGGGCTGGAAAATTATTAGCAGCCTTAACTGGAAACAACAGGAGAGGTAGAGGAAGAGGACGACGAATAACTGTTGGAGAAAGAGGGAAGGTGAATCTCCAATTAGCACAAGATCAGTGTGCTATTTGCAAGGAACGCGGGCACTGGAAAAAGGAATGCCCTAAAGCTGGAGAGTTAGGTCCGACTCTCCGTGCAATCAAGCTGATGACTCTGGATGAGGAATCGTGAAGAGGACCGGGGAAGTCAACCCTAGCTGAACCCCTGGTTACATTGAAGCTAGGGAATGAGGAAGTCGAATTTTTAGTAGATACAGGGGCCACTTATTCGGTATTAAACACATGTAAAGGGAAATGTAGTCATAAATCTGTAGATGTTTTTGGTGCGACAGGGCAAAGAGAAAACAGGCCTTTTAGAGCCGTTGAAATTTAGGTTGGGAAAACAGTGGGTAACTCACTGGTTTCTATATATGCCTGAATGTCCGTTGCCTTTGTTAGGACGAGATTTATTAAGCAAATTAGAGGCACAAATAAATTTTAAAGATGGAGAAATTGAATTATTGATACCAGAATCAAAAGCCATAGAGGCGAGAGTGTTTATGTTACAGGATTCTTTTAAGGAGGAGCAAATTCCAGAAGAGGTGGAAAGCACAGTAATGCCCTTAGTTTGGGCAAATGAAGTTCCGGGACGGTCCAAATTGGCAGAACCGGTAAAAGTGACCTTGAAACCTGGATCCAAACCGGTAAAACAAAAACAATACCCTATTAAGTGGGAGGCTTGAAAAGGATTGGAGGGGTTAATCACGAAATTTTTAGAATATGGACTTTTGGTAGAATGCGAGTGGAATTATCCCCCGTGCATCCGACGTCGCAATAAAGAATGCTGCCTTTTAACACTACATTGGTGTTACGAGGTTTATTCCCGAATTTTCGGTGACAGGCCTGCTGCTGAACTTCATTAGAGTAGGAGCAGGTAGGGCTCAGGTACTCAATGGCTTCTTTGACTCTGTGTTCTCCCAGGCCTTTGTGGCTGAAGGCAGGACCCTGGAGGAGAAAGCCCTGCAGTGGATGGTTAGACTTCATGCCACTGATTGCCGCTCTCTAGGCCTGCAAGTTTTCAGTCCACCTCTCTTTCTTCTCAACTAGTCCAGACGTTAACATTTTCTATATGATGATATCATAGGGGTACAGTGCTGAAAGATTTCCTGAAATAAAGGTAATTCACCACTCCTCTCTCCTCATCTACCAAGACAGTCATGTCATTGGAGAAGGTTATAAGGTCAGCTAAAACTGACTTCCCCTTTGTGAGGCCATGCTGACTGCTCCTGATGACTCTCTTCTCCTTCATGTACCTGTAAATGGTTGACAGGATTAGCTGCTCCAAACTGTCATTGCTTGAGTCCTCCTTTTATCCCTTCTTGAAAAAAGAAGTCACTTTGTTTACCTTGGATGTGACTTGGGCCTCTTGGCCCCCCTGTGCTCCAGGCCTCACTTGGGGTCTGGCACTTGGAGGCCCATAGTGATATGCCATTGTACACCTAACGTCTTCATTCAAGGGTTGATTCAGTCGGCCACACAGAGGTGGGCACTGCCTCCAAGACACCCTGAGGTAGCTGAAGACCCCACGTGGGACTGGGAAATGTGACCCCAGGTCCTATAGAACCATACGTGCAGGAGGAGCTGGTGCACAGGCAGGGAAGCCCAAGGCATCTCCGTTAAGAGAGCTGTTTTCTTTCTCTTGACTAGAAAGGGAAGCCTGGGCGATTAACTACGAAGTGTCCAACACCAGATGAGATAACTCTATTCTCTGCCTTCCCCTACACTGGAGACACATGTAGTTTACCCTGCAGAAAATAAAAAATGAGTGGGAGTAGAGGCTGCATGTGGGAATCAGCTGGGCTGCAGGAGGCCTTGACGATCTTTATGGATTAGAGCCATATCTTTGAGCTAAACAGGAGGAAAGGAACGAAGAAACAGGATGGGAAAAATCCAACTCTTTGATAAGCATGAAGGTCATGTGAACAGACGCATGATGACCAATCAGAATAACAAAGGAGCTATATGCCAAAAGACCCTCACCAGTGAGACTCTGGGGATGGGGGACAAGGGGATATGATAATGTTATGATTAACCATTCAAGTGCTTGTACTTCTGCTTGGTTTTCCTTGCTTTGCTTGCTTTGTGACTGCCGTAACTTATTGTGGCGTGCTGCCACAGCTGCAGAGTATGCTTGGTAATGTCCCTGTAACACCAAAATATTGGGATTAGTGCAAATTTGGCTGTGCAAAAGAGAGCACTTCTCCTTTCTTCACCCTGTGAACTGAGGGAGCTTGTGACTTTAGTGGATAGATCATTGTGTGCACAGAGGAAACACAGAGTCTGGGACAGGGAGTGTTTGGGGGGATCTTGGGATCTGTGCTTGACACAGAAGGTGTTTTCCATTGGTCTAAGGTTATCTACTGTGGAAAAATTCTCTTCAATGGAGGTAAAGTGGACTTAATATACAGTAGAAGAATGATTATTTTTTAAATTGAACTATGCCTTTCTGTGTTTTTATTTGTTGGCCATTAAGAAAGATCCTTCTGTGTCTACACACAGCTCTTTCTCCAAGTAAAACTGGTGGGAGTTTGTGCCAAGGGTCTGAAACCCGTATCTACAGTCTTAAGGGGAGGAAGCTGAGATTGGAACAAGGCTTCTGTAAGTCCCAGGTAGGGGCAAAGACTGATTGATTTTCGTAAATAAAGGGTCTTGATTTTCATATATATTCAGATTGCCTTAGGAGATGCTCAGGATTAATATGAGATGGAGATTGCTGACATCAAGTAATGTGTAAAGAATCCAAAAAAAACAGGGAAAAATCGTTTCTTATTGTTGTTTAGTGATGGAGTATTTTCTCTTTGACTTTCGCTCCTGAAAGCTCTTTAGTTAACCACAGAAGAATTGAGAACTTGAAGTGAAATTCTTCCTAGAGGCTTGGCTTAAGGCATTTTGAATGTTAATGAGCCCTCTGGTGCTGAATTCCTGAACTGCAGATCATGAAAGACTGAACAAGTCTCTAGAGAAGTAAAATTTGGCAGCAACTCTCCAAGATTCTAAGGATGTCAGCAAGCCTTACTGAGGACCATCATTACAAAGAGATCGTGGAGGGAATTACAGGAAGTGGTGACCGTCTCTGATGCATCCTCCAGGGTGAAGCAGGAAGTCAGAGGCACGGGTTACAGGTGGAAAATCAGATGTGGAGTGTGGCTGTGGAAGGCCTTGATGTCTTTTGCAAAGCAGGACAGTCAAGCCCTGACCCCCATCCCCTGTGAATCGGGATCTGTTTCCTCACAACAAGTTCGTGGCTTTTCTTTGGAGCAGTGTGATGTGGGGTGTGGACTGTTCAGTGCAAGAGAGCAGTGGGAAACCTCCCAGGCTCTGTGGGGGTGAGTGAGGAGTCAACAATGCCCTCGGGTTGTAAGGCACTGATGTCTTCTTATGGTCTTCAGAGGAAGGGAGAGTAGCCATAGCCAAGAGGATGAAGACCTCATTTTTGTTGTCAGGGTGTGGTCCTGGCTGGCCCAAGGCCCTTGATCATCCCCACCACAGGCTGTCCTACACTGTCCTATGCCTGTGCTCGTTTCCTTGCAGACTTTAGCTACTGCCCCATTTCCCCACCTCACTCCGACCCTCGGATCTCCCAAGCTTTCCTGATGTCCCTCTGTCCTCATTCACTGTTGCTTCAAACAAAAAGCTGTGTTTACCTGAGGGCTTGCCAACGTCTCTCAGTTTCCCAACACCTGCTTTTTTCCAATGTCCTGTTAATGCTTCTCTAGCACGCAAGATGTCACAGCCACAGACTTGCTTGGATCTGCTATTGCTCCCCGCATCCCGGCACTGAAATGCTCGTCCTCCTTCTGCTGCCTCAAATTCCAGACTCAGCCTATTCCACACTAATTCAAGTCTTCTTCCTGCCTTTAACAGAATGAATTCTACGCACACCCCAGTGTCTCCCTGCATTTCCGTGTGTATCACAAGCCCTTCCTCCTTCCCCAGCAGTTATGGAACCTCAGTCCAGGTTCCTGCAAATTTCCAGGCTAAGGGATCGATGACAAAAAACTAAGAGGAGGATAGCAAAAGCATACAAGAAACTGATAAGGACTAGCATGACAGCCTTAAAGAGTCACAGCTGTAATTAAAACAAGGTACTAAGTGCAACAAAACTGCCGATAAAGAGAAGACTACTTCAAGTATGATTGAACAATCCTAATTAGCATGTTAGAAAACTCACCCTCAAGTAGCAAAACCTCTCTACCAAAAAAAAGCCCCTTCCTCATGGAACATGAACAGCAAAAAAGAATGGATACTGTGACTTTAAACAAACACAAGACATGTAAGCACCAATGGGAAAGAGGGTGATTAAGCACAATTACAAAAGTTCTGATAACTGATGCTCGAAATCTATAAAAGTTAACCATGTGTTAGGCAAAATGTGGTAGCTTTGTGGAGTTGCCACCTAGCAACCATCTCTGCGCAGACGTGAAGTAAGTAAATATCTTGACTCTGTATGTTGATTGGCTTTTCTCACACCAGGTAAAAGAACCCTAATTTGGGGGGACAACAAGGCTGGCAGTGAAGTCTCTGCCTGCAGAAACAAGCACTGTTCACCACACATGGGTGATGAGGGTCTTTGCAGATGCCTCCATGCTTCATCATTTCCTCCATTTGCCCTCTGCCCTCAGTCCACAGCTGACTTCTTCCCAAGGCCCTCAATCCATGTGCCCAGCATACAGGTAAGCCTGAGGAACCACAAGGACCTGCAACTCATGGGAGACAGCTGCATGGGTATGTGCAATGCTGCTGACCTGGACACGATCATAGAAAAGCCAAGGAGCTGGAGTATTGTGATGAGCTGCACGAATCTGCCATGGGAACACGCAAACCTGAAGGAAAGGACCCCCATCCCAACAATTCCACAGAGGGAAGACATGGTCAGGATGGCTCCTGGAAACGGCTCCCATTTCGCCTGAAAGTCCTGTTCACATCCAAAGAAGGGCATGTCATTTTGACAGCCCCCAAAGATGGGACCACTCACCATTTCATTTACTTAAAAAAACAAACAAGGAAGCAACATTTTCTCCTTTCTCTTCTACCTTAGGACCTGGCTTCTGCTCTGCCTCTTCTCAGTAAATGGATTCAAAATCCTACATGCCTAAAGGGATGCTTGGTGCACAGTATGTCCTTTCCAGGTCTTTCACATCCGTAGAAGCAGAACCAGAAGGACTTTCTTCTTCCAGGTCAACAAGGCCTGTGCCAGGATGCAGAGAGGGTGGCTGCACCCTCAGGGATGGGGAGTCAGGAACCAAGGGGCTTAACACAGCGAACAAGGGAGCAGGGCAGCGGCCTTGCCAGCCTGGGCCTCATCCCACAACAACTGAGTGAGGTGAGCAGAGTAGGCTGGGGATGGCAACCAGGGTCAAACAAGTTTCCAGGTCACAGCCAGGTTTGTGAGGATCAGTCAGGGCTAAGGCCCCACGGAAGTCAATACACAAGTCAGGGTCAGACTGATGAGCGTAAGCAGGGTCAGATGCAGTCAAGTGATAGCCAGGCAGGTCCATAGTGGCAACACAGATCCAGGACACAGCAAGGATATCAGTCTCTGCATCTGAGTCCAGATGAACAGGCTCCACAGCAAGGCGTGGCTAAAGCCAGATCAGTGCTACTGCATCATGTATCAGACAGGGACTGAAGGCCCAGGCCTGAGCTTAAAGAAAGCCCCTGGGCCCCTGGGCAGCGGGATTGGGTGGAGGTCCTATATGACTTTGGTCAGGGCTCTTAAAGTCTCTAAGTACTGTTGAGACCCTTGGAGCCATAGCAGGTCATCAGGGAGGACGGCTTGGCCAGGAAGAAATCTATGGAGGTGTGCAGATGTTACTCTGCCATCACCAGATTCTAGAAACTCTCAATTCACTCCAAGAAAACACTCATCTACAATCAGCACTAACACATACTAGTGTCCCAGACGGGTTGACTGGAGACCATTCACCACCTGCATGGCTGCTGGACGCTAACAAGTAATGCCTGAACCAGTCCTCACTCCCTAATAACTATACAGGGACCCTGATCTCATCACACTGAGCCCATGGAGAAACAAGCAACACAACGAGCCTCTTCAGAGTCTGTTGCTTGGACATGTTCTTGAGAGCAACTTTGAAAGATCTAAGCCTTCAGGCACTGCACTCAGCAGATCCCCTTTCATGATAGAACTGCTGTTATGGAGGCCACCTCTGTCACAAAAATGCCCATTGCCTGTCCTGGCTTGTGGTCAGAGGACTTTTAACTGCAGGATTATGACCAAACTATAGGAGCACTCAGGCCTGAAACTAACAGAAGGGCTCAGAAGCAGCATGTGGAGATGGAAAGCACAGCTTTGGAAAGAGTAAGCACTGGTTATCCCCGGTCGTGCTGCTGTGCTGGGATGCTCTTCCTCTCCACCTCTGCACAAATGCACTGTCCCTGCGGTTCCAGAGAAGGTCTGAGGAAGGATCTTGGACAAACCAGTCAGTGCAGGGTACTTTACTTTATTTAAATAGAGAGAGACTGTGAGTCCTGAAAGTCTCTGGGTCACACAAGAATGATAGATACTGGTGTAGAAATGGTACAACTAATGACATCTCTTTGTGGAAAATATCACAATTAGAAAAAAAAAAAAATCAAACCAAACAAAAAAACCCCAAACAAATGGTGGAAAACAGGCTGCGGCTATGAGAAGTTACGTTATGAGTAATTTCCAGAAGAATATAGAGGGTTTAATTCTTCTGAAAAAATACAGTCATCACTTTCTTCAGGGAATTCATGAGCTCCTTGTTCCTCATGCTATAGAGCAGGGGGTTCACTGCTGGAGGAAACACCACGTACAGGACAGCCACCACCAGGTCCAAGGATGGGGAGGAGATGGAGGGGGGATTCAGGTAGGAAAATACGCCAGTGCTGATAAACAGGGAGACCACAGCCAGGTGTGGGAGGCACGTGGAAAAGGTTTTGTGCCGTCCCTGCTCAGAGGGGATCCTCAGCACAGCCCTGAAGATCTGCACATAGGACAGCACAATGAAAACAAAACACCACCAAAATACAAAAGCACTAAACATGACAAAGCCAACTTCTCTGAGGTAGGCATGTGAGCAGGAGAGCTTGAGGATATGAGGGATTTCACAGAAGAACTGGTCCACAGTATTGCCCTTGCAGAGGGGTATGGAAAATGTATTGACAGTGTGCAGCACAGCATTGAGAAACCCACTGCCCCAGGCAGCTGCAGCCATTTTGAGACAAGTGCTGCTGCCCAGGAGGAACCCATAGTGCAGGGGTTTGTAGATGGCAGCATAGCGGTCATAGGCCATGATGGTGAGCAGAGAAAACTCTGTTGAGATCAAAAAGACTAACAGAAAGACTTGTGCTGCACATCCTGCATAGGAGATGGTCCTGGAGTCCCAGAGGGAATCGGCCATGGATTTGGGGAGGGTGGTAGAGACGGAGCCCAGGTCAAGAAGAGAGAGGTTGAGGAGGAAGAAGTACATGGGTGTGTGGAGGCAATGGTCATAGATTATGGCAGTGATGATGAGGCCATTGCTGAGGAGAGCAGACAAGTAGATGGCCAGGAAGAGCCAGAAGTGCAAGAGCTGCAGCTCCCGTGTGTCTGTGAATGCCAGGAGGACGAACTGGTTGATGGAGCTGCCGTTGGACATTTGCTGCCTCTGGACATGGGGCACTGCTGAAAAAGGAAAAGCCAGTGCCAAGTGAGGACATGCTTCTTTTAGCAAAACCAATGCCATTGCTCTGTCGCTCTGACACTTCCACATGGTTTCCTTTTCAGGGGGAAGCCTGCATTCAGGTCCCTGACTTGAGCTTTATTTTGTGCTGGCTCCTTGGGCTGTGAGTAGCCAGGTGTCTGCGAGCAGGCTCTCAAGAGGTCATCCCTGTGCTGCTGGAGTGGGTACATGGGAATGGGACAGGGGGACTGGGTTGGATATTCAGAATCCATCAGAGTAAACCACGCCTTACACAGAGAGACTTGTTAGCATCTGCACTCCCAGTTGTAAAGAATGTGAGGGTTAGAAAGGAGTTTTGGAGAACCTTTTCCTACCCAGACATCATGCTTGGTTTTCTGCAGTCAGCAATCCCCAGCTTTTCTGCTGCACTTTGAGCTAGAGACTGTAAGACCTAAGAGACAAAGGGATTCTCTGTGGCTAAGGGTGAGGTGAGGGAAGGATGGATAAGATTATTCCAAAGTGCCCTGCTCTTGCACTTGTGGGTGTCAAAGGACAAGCATATTCTTGTCTTACCCTGAAAAGAAACCAGACACTGCTCAGAGTGGACAGATCACTAAAAGTTTCACCGTTTTACAGTACCTCAGCAAGGTGTCAGCACCCCGCTTCTCACCAAGGACACACAGCATTTCCTCAGTTGTGGCATCTCTGCAGTTCTCCATGGGGCATTCGGATAAGACCAAGATGCTACAGGAAACATTTGCATCATGAAGTGAAGCTCACAGCTAGGAAGGACACCCCAAGGAGATACCCAAGTGTCTTGCTGAAGATAGCTCAATAAGAGAGACTCAGCTCCTTCCCCAGTCCCCAGAATACTCCACCCACAGCCCTACAGGTTAGAGGAAAGCTTGGACACTTCATTCCCATGGACACACGTGCACGGGAGGAATCACAACACTGGTGCCTGACTTGGCTGCAGCAATTCCCATCCCCAGAGAGCCTGACAGCACGAACAAGGTAACGATAACAGTATCACAGACCAGTGGAAATTAGTCACTTTAGTGGGTTCCTGTAAGACTTACTCATCACTCAACGTTACAGCCCACAAGTCTCAGAGACTTGGTGAAGCGTGACAGCTCCTTTTCCAAATCCTTTAAAAGTAGGAAACTGAAAACAGACTCAGAAAAGCTCGTCTCTTTGTAGTAATCCCTGCCTTGACCTTCTCCTTGAAAAGTGTCCTCGGAAATATCCTGGAAGTCATCTGGAGCTGTAAGCAGCCCTGACCCACGCAGCACCCTCTTGACAGCAGAAGAACACCCTCCTGCCTGGAGTTGCTTCTCCCACCCGCAGCTTCTCCCTGCCCCACCGTGGGGAGCTCCCATACTTTCATTTTCAGTTTTGATATTAACATAGCAAGTTAATTGAACTGGGTTGAACTGTGCAAGGCCTTTAACTGTAAACTTAGTGGGTTTTAGTTTAGTTGAAAGGGTAAAGATTTCATTTTCATTGTTAGATTCCAGGAGAGCAGAAATAAACTGAAAATTACTAAAATTCTTTTCAGTCATTCTGATATAAAATTAAAAGATTAATTACCAGAAAGATGTTATCAAATGAAATACTATTGTCATTTTAGTTAATTGGGTTATGAACACTGACAAACAATTAAAAAAATATAATATAAAAGTTACTGTAACCTGCCAAGTTTCAGCATCCATGCAGGGACAGGAATGACTCTCACACATTGATACAATGCACAGCCGATTCCCCTTTATTGCTCCGCTTGTGTGGTTATATACATTTTTCATATCTGCGCAAGCAATCACGCTTATTCGGATAGGCTACAGACATAAATCACGCGCTGTTCACGCACCCCATATTCCCTTATGATTGGTAACTATGCACTAACGCCAATAGCAACAGACCGCCTCCATGTCCTTGAACACATCTTGTTTTTGCTAACCCACATCATGTTTATTCTTAGCTGTCCTTTCCAGCGGCCTGTCCAGCTATGCTAACTGTTTTACTTAAACAGCCTAGTCGTGCCACGAGCTGCTCCGCTGCTTCATCGCTGAGACACGCGAGATGAAGGATGCGGTGAAGCGGGAGCAGCAGCTCCTGGCCCGACGGCTGCACGCCACATGGGAGCAGTGGCAGGAGCTGGAGCTGCAGCGGCTGCAGGAGCTGAACTGGCGACTGCGGTCAGTGGAGATCTGCCATCTGCTGCGCTCCAAGGAGGCTGAGCTGCACGAGCTGCAGGAGGAGCTGGAGCAGCAACGCGATGATGCCGTCCGTCAGGCACGGCACCTGCAGCAGCAGCTGGCCAAGGAGCTGGGGAGAAGAGCCGGGGGGAGCAGCGAGGCCCATGGTAAGCTCCAGGGCGTCCTCAGAAAGCTGTGCGGCGAGACCAATGGCGAGCAGGCTGCTCACATCCTCCGCCCCCAAGAGGAACTGCTCCTGCGGAGGAGACTCTTCCAAAAGTACCTCTCGGAGCAGTTTGAGGAGATCAGTTCCTGCAATGAGGCCAGGACCAAGGCTACAGCCTGGCACTGCCTACCGACCCTCCTGGGCACTGGGGCCATCGGGCCCTGCTCTTTGGAGAGCCTCATGGCA
This sequence comes from Opisthocomus hoazin, assembly GCF_030867145.1. Taxonomy (NCBI): domain Eukaryota; kingdom Metazoa; phylum Chordata; class Aves; order Opisthocomiformes; family Opisthocomidae; genus Opisthocomus; species Opisthocomus hoazin. The sequence continues at coordinate 408,848 of NW_027449021.1, forward strand.
TCTTCCTCCTGTGGAGCTGGCATCTTAGTGTGCACCTCGAGTTTCTTTTAATTTACACCTGGTGTTTTGGTGGCCACCTGGTATCTTGGTGTGCAGCCAGCATTTATTTAGGTGGACACCAGCCATCGTGGTTGGCACCCACCATTTCTATTGGTGGGCACCTGGCGTTTTGTTGGGCACTTGGCATTTCGTTTGCTGGGCACCCATCGTTTATTCTTGTGGGCATGTGGTGTTTTGGTGGCCACATGGTGTTTTGGTGGTCACCCAGGTTTTCTTTTGGTGAGCACGTGGCATTTATTTTGGTTGGCAGGTGGCATTTTGGTGGGCAGCTGGCATTTCTTTTGGTGGCCACCTGGCGTAATGTGGGCACACAGCGTTTCTTTCAGTGGGCATGTGGAATTTATTTGGCCACCCAGCATCTTGATGGGCACCCAGTGTATCTTTTGGTGGGCATGTGGCATTTTTGTGGGCCCCAGGCATCTTGGTGGGCACCCAGCATTTATTTTCCTGAGCACATGGCTTTTTGGTGTCCATCTGGCCTCTTTGTGCGCACCCAGCATTAGTTGTGGTGAGCACGTGGTGTTTTGGTGGCCACCTGGCATTTCTTTTCGTGGGCACCTGCCGTATTGATTGCCACCTGGAATATTGATGAGCACCCAGCCTTTCTTTTGGAGAGCACCTCGGATCTTGCTGGGAAACCAGTGTTTATTTTTCTGGGCACATGACTATTTGGTGGCCACCTGATATCTTTGTGGACATCTGGGTGAGCACATGGCGTTATAGAGTGGGCGTTTTGGTGGGCACATGGTCCTGTGGTTGGCACCCAGTTTTTCTGTTGGTAGGCACGTGGCATTCATCTTGTTGGGCAGAGAGCGTTTCTTTTCGTGGCCATGTGTCATTTTGGTGGCCACCTGCAATCTTGGTAGGCACCTGGCATTTCTTTTGCTGGGCACGTTGTATTTTGGTGTCCACCTGGCATTTTGGTGACCAGCCGGTGTTCCATGTGGTGGGCACGCAGCATCTTGTTGGGCACCTGGCACTTATTTTGGTGGCCACATGCCATTTTGGTGGCCACCTGGCATCTTGGTGGGCACTCGGCACTCGTTTTGATGGGCACGTGGTATTTTTGTGGCCACCTGGCGTCTCGGTGCGCAGCCAGCGTTTATTTTGGTGGACACCAGACATCATGGTTGGCACCCACCATTTCTATTGGTGGGCAGTTGGCGTTTTGTTGGGCACTTGGCGTTTCGTTTGCTGGGCACCCATCATTTATTCTTGAGGGCATGTGATGTTTTAGTCGCCATGTGGTGTTTTGGTGGCCACATGGCGTTTTGGTGGGCACGCAGGTTTTCTTTTGTTGGGCAGCTGGCATTACTTTTGCAGGCCACGTGTCATCTTGCTGTCCATGTGGCATTTCTTTTGGTGGCCACCTGGCATCTTGGTGGGCTCCCAGCGTTTCTTTTGGTGCCCACCTGACATGTTGACAGGCAACCAGCCTTTATTTGGTGTAAACATGCCTTTTTTGAGGCCACCTGGCATCTACGTGGTCACACAGCGTTTATTTTGGTCGGCATGTGACATTTAGTTGGCCACCCAGCATCTTCATGGGCACCCAGTTTATCTTTTAGTGGGCACCCGGCATTTTGGGTGCCACCTGGCATCTTGCTGGGCACCCAGCATGTATTTTGGAGAGCACCAACATTTAGTAAGGACCCAGCCTTGCTTTTGTTGAGTATGTGGCATTTTGGAGGGCACGTGGCATCTTGGTGGGCACTCACTGTTTATTTTCCTGGGCACATGACTATTTGGTGGCCTCCTGACATCTTGGTGGGCATCTGGCATTTATCTGGGTGAGCACATGGCGTTATAGAGACCACCTGGCATCTTGGTGGGCATCTGGCATTTATCTGGGTGAGCACATGGCTTTATAGAGAGGACCTGGCATCTTTGTGCGCACGCAGCATTAGTTTTGGTGGCCACATGGTGTTTTGGTGGCCACCTGGCATTTCCTTTCGTTGGCCCCTGGCGTATTGGTTGCCACCTGGAATACTGATGAGCAGCAAGCGTTTCTTTTGGTGGCCAGCTGGCATCTTGGTGGGCACCTAGTCTTTATCTTGATTGCCACCTAAATGCTTAGTCCGAGTTCTTCACCAGGTGGTCACATGGCATCTCCTTAACCACCCAGCATTTACTTTGGTGGGCATCTGGCATCTCAGTGGGCACCCAGCATTTTGTTTGTTGGGCATGTCGTGTTGTCGTGGCCAACTGCCATCTTGATAGGCAACCAGCCTTTATTCTGGTGGCCACCTGGCATTTACTTTGGTGGGCTGCCGGCTTTTCTTTTGGTGGCCACCTGGCATTTTGGGTGCCACCTGGAATATTGGTGGGCACCCTGTGATATTTTTGGTGGGTACGTGGCGTTTTGGTGACAAGCTGGCATCTTGTTGGACACCCAGCCTTGATTTTGCTGGGCGCGTGGTCTTTTGGTGGGTACCCAGTGTCTCTTTTGTTGGGCATGTGGCATTAATCATGGTGGGCACCCAGGTGTTTGATTGGTGGGCACCTGGCATTTCTTTTGGTGTGCAGGGGGCATTTTTGTGGCCACCTGGCATCTTAATGGGCACCCGCTGTCACTTTGGGTAGGCACCTGGCATCTTGGGGGGCACCCAGAGTCCCTTTCGGTGGGCACCTGGTTTTTGCTGGCCACCTGGCCTCTTGGTGGACACCTGGTTTTTATTCTGTTTGCCATTTGCTGTCTTGGTGGGCACCCGGTATTTTTCTGGGTCACCACCAAGCACTTAGGTGGCCACCTAGCATCTTTGCAAGTACCCAGCATTTCTTTTCCTTGGCACCCAGCATCTTGGTGGGTACCCAGCATTTCTTTTGGTGGGCACATGGTCCTTTGGTCGGCACCCAGTTTTTCTGTTGGTAGGTACGTGGCATTCACCTTGTTGGGCAAAGAGCATTTCTATTCTTGGCCATGTGGCATTTTGGTTTCCACCTGCAATCTTGGTAGGCACCTGGCATTTCTTTTGCTGGGCACATTGTGTTTTGGTTGCCACCTGGCATCTTAAGTGGGCACTCGAGTTTCTTTTAATTTACACCTGGTGTTTTGGTGGCCACCTGGCATCTTGGTGGGCACCCAGCATTTATTTTGGTGGGCACATGGCATCTTGGTGGGCACCCGGTGTTTCTCTTGGCAGGTACATGGCATCTTGGTGGGCACTCGGCACTAGTTTTGGTAGCCACCTGGCTTTTACTTTGGTGTGCTGCCGGCGTTTCTTTTGGTGGCCATCTGGCATTTTTGGTGCCACCTGGAATATTGTTGGGCACCCTGTGAAATTTTTGGTGGCTACATGGCGTTTCGCTGACAAGCTGGCATCTTGTTGGGCACCCAGCATTAATTTTGTTGGTCACGTGGTCTTTTGGTGGGTACCCAGTGTGTCTTTTGGTGGGCATGTGGCATTTTTGTGGGCACCCAGCATTAGTTTTGGTGAACACGTGGTGTTTTTTCATGGCCGCGTGGCATTTCTTTTCGTGGGCACCTGGCGTATTGATTGCCACCTGGAATATTGATGGGAACCCATCATTTCTTTTGTTGTGCACCCGGCATCTTGGTAGGGACCCAGCATTTATTTTGGTGGCCACCTGGCATCTTGTTTGGCACCCACCGTTTCTTTTGGTTGGCACCTGGCATTTCGTTTGCTGTGCACCCATCGTTCATTCTTGTGGGCATGTGGTGTTTTAGTGGCCACATGGAGTTTTGGTGGGCACGCAGGTTTTTTTTTGATGGGCAGCTGGCATTTCTTTTGCTGGCCATGTGTCATCTTGCTGGGCACGTGGCATTTCTTTTGCTGGACAGCTGCAATCTTGCTGGCTACTTGACATTTCTTTTGGTGCCTAACTGGCATCTTGACAGGCAATCAGCCTTCATTTGGTGTACACATGGTGTTTTCATGGCCCCCTGGCATCTTTGTAAGCACACAGCATTTCTTTGGTAGGGAATGTGGCATTCAGTTCGCCACCCAGTATCTTCATGGGCACCCAGTTTTTCTTTTGATGGCCAGCTGGCATCTTGTTATGCAGCCAGCTTTTATTTTGTTGGCCATCTGGCATCTTGGTTGGCACCCACGTTTGTTTTGGTGGGCACCTGGCATTTTTATAGCCTCGTGGCATCTTGCTGGGCACCCAGCATTTATTTTGGTGAGCACCATCATCTTGATCAGGACCCAGCCTTTCTTTTTCTGGGCATCTGGTATTTCGGTGGTGAACTGGCATCATTGTGGGCACCTGGCATATCTTTTGGTCGGCATCTGGCAACTGTCGAGGTGAGCACATGGCGTTGTATGGTTACCTGCAATCTTTGTGTGCACCCAGCATTTGTTTTCATGGGCACATGGTGTTTCAGTGTCCACCTGTCATATTGATGGGCACCCAAAGATTCCAAAATCTTACACGTCAAATGAACCTTGAAAAAGGGAGGAAGATTCATGAAACCAAGGCAAAAACTAAAAACTGAGGGCAGCACACTAAAACAGACATAGCAAGGCTATGCAAAAAGCTAAAGATTTAAAGCAAAACAAGCAATACCTACAAATACAGGCAATGATTTCAAAAACTTAACCTTCAATGAGATCTCAATAGAAAGGAGGATGAAGGAAGTCAAGGGAAATACTAAACAAAAGAGTGGCAGCAGACTGAAACAGCTGTGGAAAGACAATGTAAAAAGCCAGCATAAAGACACAAACCACGACAGAATGACTACAACAGAAAGGAAGACCAAGAAATGAATGTCAAAAAGTGAAAAACCGACACAGATTAAAGAAACAAAGGAAAAAAAAATAGAACAATACAAGTAAGTACTAAGGAATGACACAAAACTCTTGAAGACAACAATATATGAAATCCTCAGACTTCATACGAACACTGAAATTGGGAGGAAGATTGAGGAAGTAAAGGGCAAAACTAATAACCCAGGGCAGCAAACTAAAACAGTCATAGAAAGACAATGTAGAAAGCACGGCCACTCCGGAAAATCTTCGACTTAGAAAGAAAACTTAACTAGGGAGGAAGATTAAGGAAGTCAAGGCAAAACCTAAACATCGAGAGAAGCACGCTAAAACAGACATAGCAAGGCTACGCAAAAAGCTAAATATTTAAAGCAAAACTACCAATACCTACAAATATAGACAATGATTTCCAAAAGTTAGCCTTCAATAAGATTGCAATAGAAAGGAGGGTGAAGGAAGTCAAAGGAAATACTAAACAAAAGAGTGGCAGCAGACTGAAACAGCTGTGGAAAGACAATGTAAAAAGCCAGCATAAAGACGCAAACCAAGACAGAATGACTACAACAAAAAGGAAGACCAAGGAATGAATGTCAAAAAGTGAAAAACCGACAGAGATTCAAGAAACAAAGGAAAAAAAATAGAACAATAAAAGTAAGTACGAAGGAATGACACAAAACTCTCAAAGACAACAATATATGAAATCCTCAGACTTCATATGAACACTGAAATTGGGAGGAAGATTAAGGAAGTAAAGGGCAAAACTAATAACCCACGGCAGAAAACTAAAACAGTCATAGAAAAAAATGTAAAAAGCACGGCCACTGTGGAAACCCTTCAACTTAGAAAGGAAATTTAAGTAGGGAGGAAGATTAAGGAAGTTAAGGCAAAAACTAAAAATCTGAGGGCAGCACCATAAAACAGACATAGAAATACAATGCAAAAAGCTGGAGATCTATAGCAAAACTAGCAATAACTACAAATATAGGCAATGATTTGAAAAAGTTAGCCTGCAATAAGATCTCAGTAGGGAGGATTATGAAGAAAGTAAAGGGACAAACGAAACAAAAGAGTGGAAGCAAACTAAAACGAAATGTAGAAACACAATGTACAAAGCCACGGTATTCTGGAAATACAACAAAAAGTGGCTAGAAGAGAATAGAAGACGAAGACATGAACGTTGACAAGTGAAAAACCAACAGAGATTAGGGAACAAAAGAAAAACTATAGGGAAATACAAGGACCGCAAACTAAAAGAGAGATTTCGAAAGAAAATCTAGAATACTAACAACCTAAGGAATGACACAAAACTCTTGAAGACAGCGATTTCAAAACCTTACACTTCAAATGAACCTTGAAACAGGGAGGAAGTTTCAGGAAACCAAGGCAAAAACTAAAAACTGATGGCAACACACTAAAACAGACATAGCAAGGCTATGCAAAAAACTAAAGATTTCAAGCAAAACAAGCAATACCTACAAATACAGGCAATGATTTCAAAACCTTAGCCTTCAATAAGATCTCAATAGAAAGGAGGATGAAGGAAGTCAAGGGAAATACTAAACAAAAGAGTGGCAGCAGACTGAAACAGCTGTGGAAAGACAATGTAAAAAGCCAGCATAAAGACACAAACCAAGACAGAATGACTACAACAGAAAGGAAGACCAAGAAATGAATGTCAAAAAATGAAAAACCGACAGAGATTAAAGAAACAGAGAAAAAAAAAATAGAAGAATACAAGTAAGTACGAAGGAATGGCACAAAACTCTTGAAGACAACAATATTTGAAATCTTCAGACTTCATATGAACACTGAAATTGGGAGGAAGATTGAGGAAGTCAAGGGCAAAACTAATAACCCACGGCAGAAAACTAAAACAGCCGTAGAAAGACAATGTAGATAGCACGGCCACTCTGGAAACCCTTCGACATAGAAAGAAAACTTAACTAGGGAGGAAGATTCAGGAAGTCAAGGCAAAAAACTCAAAATCTGAGGGTAGCACGCTAAAACAGACATAGAAAGACAATGCAAAAAGCTGGAGATCTATAGCAAAATGAGCAATACCTACAAATATAGGCAATGATTTGAAAAAGTTAGCCTGCAATAAGATCTCAGTAGGGAGGAGGATGAAGGAAGTGAAGGGACAAACGAAACAAAAGAGTGGAAGCAAACTAAAATGAGATGTAGAAAGACAATGTGCAAAGCTACGGTGTTCTGAATAAACAACAAAAAGTGGCTAGAATAGAATGGAAGACAAAGACATGAACGTTGAGAAGTGAAAAACCAACAGAGATTAGGGAACAAAAGAAAAACTATAGGGAAATACAAGGACCGTGAACGAAAAGAGAGAATTCGAAAGAAAATCTAGAATACTAACAACCTAAGGAATGACACAAAACTCTTGAAGACAGCGATTTCAAAACCTTACACTTCAAATGAACCTTGAAACAGGGAGGAAGATTCAGGAAACCAAGGCAAAAACTAAAAACTGAGGGCAGCACACTAAAACAGACATAGCAAGGCTATGCAAAAAGCTAAAGATTTAAAGCAAAACAAGCAATACCTACAAATACAGGCAATGATTTCAAAAACTTAATCTTCAATGAGATCTCAATAGAAAGGAGGATGAAGGAAGTCAAGGGAAATACTAAACAAAAGAGTGGCAGCAGACTGAAACAGCTGTGAAAGACAATGTAAAAAGCCAGCATCAAGACGCAAACCACGACAGAATGACTACAACAGAAAGGAAGACCAAGAAATGAATGTCAAAAAGTAAAAAACCGACAGAGATTAAAGAAACCAAAGGAAAAAAAAAAAAAGAACAGTACAAGTAAGCACAAAGGAATGACACAAAACTCTTGAAAACAACAATATATGAAATCCTCAGACTTCATATGAGCACTGAATTGAAGCCTCCCCTGGACTGAAGCCACCCCTTATCTCATTCCAGTCACCGGGCGGCGAGGAGGGGAAGAGCTGAGGGGCCGGAGAGTCTTTCCCGCCTGGGGACCCTCTAATCCCCACACCCACAGCCCAAACCACGCGGCTCCCGCACGCCCCGCCGAGCGCTCGTCCTTGATGGGGGTAGGCAGCGCTTCCTGCCTCACGCTCCTCGCCCTCAGCCCGCCCCGCCGCCTCAGGGCACCCCCGGCCGGCTCCCCGGCGGGCAGCCGCGCTTCCTCCCTGGCGTCTCGGGTTGGTGGTTCCTGGGGAGGGGGGACGGGACGCGGAGGCTTGCGCTGGTGAGCTGGGGGTTGGCTCTGAGGGGAGCCATCGCCTTTTGTTCCTCCCGTCGCTCCCCTCCCCTGGGCCAGCGCCCGCCGAACTTCTCCTCAGGAACCCCCATCCCCGCCGGGTGAGCCCCGAAGCCCCTCTCTCGCTCTGCACTGACCCGGAGCTTTTTGGGCTGTTTGTTATTAATAAACCCCCTGCCCCATTGAATGTACAGAGGGTAAATCCGCTGGGAAGAGTGACACGGGGAGAGCCAAGAGCCCCCAGCGAGGCAGCAGCAGGGTCCGACGTGGGTCCCCCCCACAAGAAACGGGGAGCTGCGGCTAATTTGCTGCCGAAAACATGGTGGCAGTGGTAGGGTAAATCACGAAACCCACCTCGTTTGATCAGAAAAGCACCTTTTTGTGCAGAGCCACCAGCCTCAGAACGAGCCTGTTGGCCCCGTCTCAGTGTTCGGCACGGGGGCTCGCCGGGCGCTCGCAGACGTGGAACGAGGCGTCAGCCCCGCGCCGGCACGGTGCGTTTTGGGGGCGGCGTGAGGGGGGTACGGCGGCGGGGATCCCGCGCTCGGCCTGGCGCCGGCTCCGCCGAGCTTTCCCCTTGGGGATGCGCTAAACCCAAGCCTACTGGGGAAGCCGTTACTCACGGGAGTCATTCAGCGCCGTGGCCATCGCTCCTCTGGGCACAGACGGGAAAGCTCTGGGTGACAAAGGCTGTCAGGTCGCGCTCCAGAAGCAGCAGAGCAGCGCCAGAAGATCCCCAGCACCTGATCACACAGACACAATTCCAGCTCAATGATGTGATTTTTGAAAACAAAACACCCAGAGCAGCGCCTGCCACCACAGCTCTTCCAGGGCAGCTTCAGCTGCCGGAGGCACCTGTCAGTCGCAGCCGGGCTGGGGTGGAGCCGGGGTGGGCAGAGGCCAAAGGGCCTGAGGAGAAAGAGGTCCTCAGGGCTACAGGAGTGGGAAGGTCCCTGAGCCCAATCCCCAGCCCCAGCCCCACAGAGATGGAAGCCTGCTATTCAACTCACTGCCACGGATGGGGGGCACAGGGGGGTGCAGAGGGAGGCCCAGTACCTGGAGGAGAGAGTGGAAGATATCTGTCTTGGGGACACCTCACCCCTAAAAGGGCGTTTCCCTCACCCTGTTGCGTTGTTCCTGCTTTGGGGCTGGGGACAGATGTGACACAGAGGGCTGTAGCCCTGGGTGGCAGAGGAGGCTCGGGGGAAGGAGTGTGCTCCTGTCCATTGAAACACCCTGGAGTGGGCCAGAGAGTGGGAGCAGCACCTGCAGCAAAAGTCTCCTTCTGCCCCATCGCCCTGCAGAGAAGTTGAAGGGGGAGAGCTCTGCAGTGCAGCCCTGTGCCAGGACCAGGCTGCAGCAGAGAGGCAGTCCCAGCCTCCTCTGTCTCTGAAGGCTTCAAGTGCTGCTTTCTGCAGAGGGTCCCTGGGCACTCAAGGACAACAGGACTGTGCTTGTCATAGACTTGTCATGGGAGGAGACTGTCTTCTGCCAGCAGATGTCAAGGGGATGTAGCTCACTGGAAGAGCACCCGCTTTGCATGTGGGAGGTCCTGGGTTCGATCCCCAGCATCTCCAAAGGGTGCTTTTTCCCTGACTCCCCAGCCTCAGACAGCTGGAGCACTTGGTCCTCTCCTGCTCTGCCCAGTCAGGGCTAGGAAACCTTTCTGGCCGCACTGGGAGATGTGACGTGAGGGTGCTGGTCAATCCCAGATGTCCTTTTGGTGGCTTTCCAGGGATAAGCGTCTCCAATTGTCTTGCTTCCAGGTGGAGATCCCATATCACAAGGGAAGCACCCCTTGGGCTGTCTGAGTTGGATGAGGCTGGGCAGGGCTGTTGGAGTCTCAGCTGGATGAATGATGTTTCTTACTCTGATCCTGTTTCCAGGTCCTTTCTGTTCCACCATCACCACTGGCTTGAGCAGAGCCAGGGACCACCTCTTGTTCCTTGGCTGTTTCTTGTCTTCATCCACTGTGTGCTTGTGCGACTGGGGAGGAACAAGCCTGTCCACAGCCATGCACAGGCGCTGAGGGCCACGAGATGTTGTCTCAGCTGCTCCCCTGGCAAGAAGACCCGCAACGAAAGTGGGGTGTGAGACATGGACTTCCAGTGCAGGGTGCCCAGCCTCTGGGAAGGGTGAGCCCATACTCAGAGAAATAAGGCTGCTCTCCCACAGGCTTTCCACAGCTGTGCTCTGACCAGCATGGAGAACCAATGCTGAGAGTTGGGGTCTCACTGAGGCCCTCCTCACATAGGTCCTCAGGAGCAACCACAAATCTGGGGCACAGTGGGGATTCCGCTTTGCTGCAGAGAATGGACCCAGCCCACAGGGACAGAGTGCTCAGGTCCCAAAATGCCGTGAAACGGCCTCTTTCTGTACAGGGGTGCAGAGGCACACACAGGCCTGTGCTTGATCTTCTCAAGGAGATGGTGGCAAACATCCGCCAGAGTAAGGAAGAACTATTACACCTGTAGGAGGGCAGAGCTGGCAAGGAGTTGGCACAGGACAGGCACTGGGCTCTTCTGCCTCATCCCCCCTTGGGGCATCATGAGTTTGCAGGTCAGTGTTCATACTGACCATAGGCCCCCACCATGCTGAGCTGAGAAGATAACACTCTCCCCTGCTTAGAATCATAGAATCATAGGTTGGAAAAGATAGACCCATCATCAATCCATGCTGACTGCTTTTGGACATGTTCTTTTTTAGGTGCACAGAAATGCCAAAGTGACCTTGTACAGCCTGGGGTTCCCTGGGTTGACTTTCTGAGCTCTTTCAACAACAGGCGCTACATTGCCTTGTCCTCACTCACAAGAGCCCTCGACCAATGCCAGGAAGCTTTGAAAGGGATATTCCAAAGAAATGTCAATCTCTCCCTAAAACTTCATTACCATTATTCTCCCTGTTAAATGGTGTCTTGAATTTCTCGAAACTTTCATAGATTTTCACCTGTCTTCACTATTTCTAAAGTATTTTTTTTCAGATGCAGGCTGCCTAGACAAAGGCCCTTTCCATTATTCTCCTGTTTTCTCCTCCCTTTACTCTTTGTGCATTCAGATTCCTGTCACCTACCGAGCTGCTGTTTTGACATCAGGGAGTTAAAAGTTTACCTGCCTTTCAGTAGTCTGATTGTCTCCTTTGCCAACTCTCTAATTACGTTTATGACTATTTTTTTCCTCTACCTAGCTACAATATTTCTCATAGGATTATGTCTTATAGGAAGGCAACCTCATTAGATGGAGATTGTAATTGCCATGTAATTGCAGAGAGCGTTTTGTTTATGGAACTTGATTATGTTTTAATTATTTTTCTTGCAAATAGGAAAACTCCTGCTGTTCGTGTGTGCAGCCAGCTCTCTGTGGAGAGAAGGTGGGAGATGGTGCAATGGAGCTGTAACATCCAGTTGCAGAGACGAGTGAAGGAGCCTGACGCAAAGAGCAGTGACACAAGTCCCAGGTGGCCGATGAGAGAAATGTTGAGGTTGGGGAGGTGAGGAGCAAAGTTGTCCATAGAGTGTCAGATGTCAAGGGACTGCTTCTCCTACCTGTCCAGCCCTCCTGAGAAGACACCCTGGAACAATATCACTTGAACAATGTTTCTACCACTAATTCTGTCAACTGAAGAGCACTTAAAAATATCCCTTAAAATAAAAACAATATTTTTATTAGGCACAGTATAACATCTTCCTCCTTATCTATACTGTGAAAAAGCTCCTGCTAGTCTTGAAGAATTGAAGACATTCACAGGAGCTTGTTAGCTTAGCACTTTCTGTATTTTAATGACTCCCATGGGGTATTTGGTGTTGAGTCCATGAACCTCAGATGATGAGAGGAAATCCAAAAAAATCTCAGGAAGGCAGAAGCAAAACTGAAAGTACCTGGAAGCATTGACTGGCCCCACTGCGGTCCATTACTGACAAAGCCTCCCCAGGGACTCCTTAGAGCAGAGAATCGGAGGCCACGATTGCAGGTAGGCAGAGGCACTGTGCAGGTGGCTGCAATGCTGAGAAAACCCTTGGCCTGCTTTATGAAGCAGAAAGGCCAAGGGCTGAGCCCCAGGCCCTGGGAAGGCAGACCCTGTCCCTCACACACGGCTCAGGGCTCTTCTTGGGGACAGCTGAATGTGTGGGTGAGAAATGACAAGTGTAGGAAAAATCTGCGAAACCTCTCAGCCTCCCGAAGAAGACGCGAGGATGAAACACCGCTTAGAGCCTCAAAAGAAAGTTTCTCCTGGTAGGAATCGGTGATAGAGGTAATTGCCATGGCAAAGGGGACAAAGTCCTCTGTCTTGTTGAAACTTTTTGCCCCATCAGAGTCCTTAGCCATCTCTACTGCAGATCGTCCTACTCTGTCCCATGCCTGCATTTCTTCCCCTTCAGCCTGTAGTCACACATCTTTGCTTGCCACCTAGCACTCACACCAGCATTTCCATAACTTCACTGATGTCTCTCCACTCTCACTGGTTTTTCCTTGAATTTCAAATCCATGGGAGGATCCAGAGTCCTTCTGGGTGACCGCTTTCACAGCAAGGATACCCTTTGAGGGAGACTGCTTTTTCTTCACCTCTAGTCTGAACCTTCCAAGCAGCGTTTTGGGAAGGTTTCCTTCCCTTCTCACTACCAGGAAAAGCTCCATCATCTCGGAAACAACCCTTCAGGCAGATGCAGGCTTCTACTTCAGTGCCCTCGGCCTTCACAAGACTAAAGAATCCCAGCTCCCTCAGCCTCTCCAACAGAGGCTGTAAACCCGGAGCCCCACATACGGACACACTAGTCCAGATGTGGCTACACCAGTGTGAGTGAGTCAAGTGGGTGATAACTGTCTTGTCTGTGTGGCCACACTCCTCCTAATGCAGTCATGTATGCTGTGGGGTTCTTCACTTGGAGCATGCGCCACTTGCTCATCTGGCATCTCTTGGAATGCCCAGGCCCTTCTCCTCATTGCGACTCCTGAGCTGTTCACGTCCCCACCTGCCCACATTTTTCTGAGTTATTCTCCCCCACAAAAAATGACTTCCAACTTCTCGTAAAAATTCATCAGGCTTCTACTGCCAAATCCCAGAGATGTTGAAGGTCTCCCTGGAGTGAAGCTCTATTTTGGCAGCTTTTGATTTGTGCGTACCACATTGGTGGTGCCGCTGATAAGACAGCAGCATGAAGAATTGCAGGACACTACTGATAAAAGAAGGCGGTACCTGTTCAGTGGAATTGATGACCAAGGGAGGAATTGCCATGGTAACAAGCTTGGAAATGCCAAATGAAGGTGCAAAGGAAGCCAAAGTAGGGCCAGGGAGGAAAGGGTAAATAGAGATGGGCTGTTTGCATGGGAGGGTACAAGGATGGTCAAGGGAAAGATATTGTGAATGGCACACAGCTGAAACCAGGACAGTATCCAATTCTTCTTTTAGACCATCTACATCACACTCAGATCCAACACTTCCCAATAAATCTTTTCCTGTCTTTTGATTTACACACAGAGATATCATTCCTTACTCTGTGGGCCATTCCTCTAAAATGTTCTTTGAGTTCACTTAGCCCATGACTTTGGGCTCCATCTGTCCATAACAGTCTTTCAGGGCAGGAGACATGCTGAGTGCTGTTGGATGGTCACATGCTGCATGGGGGATGATAATGGAAGATTGACAAGGAGGATTGCAAACACGCTCAAGTGACTTGCAGCTGGGGTGTCAAAAAAGACATGTAGCATACTAATCATTGTTTAGTCTTGTGTGCTCAACAAGCAGAACATCTGTGTTTAGATAACATAGGTCTGGGATTGATAGACCCCAAGGCAATCTGTCAAACATGCCTGTGATTCCTGCCCTGCTGCGGGAAGGATCAAGGCACAGTGGAAAGTTATGTCTGGGTGAACATCGTACGTACCCAGGTGAAAGAACCAAGTTCAGTAGCTGGCACTCTTTCTCTAGCAGGGACTGAGCTCTGTGGTGTCTGCATTCCTGCTTTGCTCCTGTGCCTCTGCCTGGGTGCTGTATCAGAGATGCCTTGGTTTGCGAGATAATGAAAATAAATCTAGTCCTTACATTTCATGTGTGGTTTTATGGTTTTTGCTGCATTCTGCTGTTTTGGCTTACTTGTCCTTCTCGTGCTCTGAGCTGAGAGGCACCTTTATGGCTGGCAGTAAGAAGGGGTTTTAGCCAGTGCGTCCTTCTGCTGCCTTTTTTCCCGTGCACGAATTAGAATACAAGGAAAATGCAAGCAAATCCCTCTTGGTAACAAGAGAGCCGGGTGTGGGACCTGTGGCTGAGCTCGGGACAGGGAGCACCCCTGGACCAGCCTTGGGGCTTGCTGCCAACCTGCCTTCAAATGAGCTCTCCCAGCAGGTTGGTGCCCAGGGGTTACTTGGAGTTTTGCTCTTGTCCTTCAGGAACCACGTTCGATGCCAAGCACACCCAGAGCCAGGAGAGGACTTCTAGGACAGCTGGGGCTGATGGTGACAGTTCCCACCAGCTGCCCAGGACACAGAGATGCAGGTGAGATAGCAGGGAGGAGACACCAACTAATTGCCTCTTCTCTTGCAGGAACAGGCTTTAGCAGCAGGGGAGAGCCAGGAACAAGGGGCCTCTCAGGTCAAAGAAAGTGTCACACAGCCAGAGCACAAAGAGGCGGGAGGAGAGAAATAGGTGCAGGTCCCATGGGTGGGACAGTGCTTTCAAGGTACCACCTGCCACCGAAACACGAGAACAGAGAAAGGCACTGGCAGGTGATGGAGTGACTGGGAAGAGTGCCTGGCAGAGGGAAGAGCACGGAGAGACAGGAGACAAGATAGAGACGGAGGTGAACCAGATGGCAGGTTGAGACTGAGGGTGCTCATACTGTGCAGGTCCTGCTGCGCTGAAAACTTAGGCTGTCACGTTGGTAAATACTTCCAGTTTGTAGTGTTTCAGTGTTTGTTGTCCAAATCTGTAGGCGTCAGTGACTGCACTGTGTATTACTGAGGATGACTCGAACTTCTCATGATCTTGATGAATTTGGCCAGTGGTTAGTTTTGATTTTACAAAAAGATGTAAGGAGTGTTGTGATGTGTTTAGGACTTGCTCCCCAAAATGAAAGCTATGTACTAAGGGCTCACGAAATATATGAAGCCAGCAAACACTATAGCGGAATGATTTCAGTATTATTTAATTCCTCCTCTCAGCAAACAGACTTGCCTTCATTATTTCACAGCGGCTTCAAAACAAAAGATTCCCTGTGCATCCTTTGTCCAAAGACAGTGGATGTCTTCAGAAAATATGTGGCCTCCTTCTACAACCCTTTCTCCCTGCTGTGCGTACTGTGGTGAGGAGTACCTCCAGTGGCTTCTGGATGAGTTCCTGTGCTGAAAACTCAAGCCCATGAGAACATTGCTTTTGGACCCCCAAAGCATCCCCTGATCCTCAAGCACTTTCCTGCAGGTCGGCAGGAGGGAATTGCAGGGTCACGGGTAAGAAGCTGCTCTCCAAGCCCTTGGCTGAGGTTGTTTTATACAGACAACTCTTCCTGCCCCCCCCGGGAGGACGTTCCTCCCCTTCCCACATGCTCCTCCTGCACCTCCCTGAGCCATTTCTCCAGCCATGACAGTGTCCTCAGTTCTCTGCCATGTTCTTGCTTGGTGCAGGCGGTCTTGGCACTGTGGGGACATTGGGGGAAAGCCCAGAGGGGTGGCAGGGCTGGAGCGTCCCCGGGCTGTGCCCTGTGCCTGTCCCGGCTGGTCCCCAGAGGGGCCATGCTGTGGTGGGAGGGGGCAGTCAGGACCCTGTGGACACTGGGAGGGGGTTGCAAGGCCCCAGGGACTGTGGGGATGGGGTCAGCCAGGCCTGGGGCTAAGGCCCACCCCATTGCGGCCAACATTTGGGTGTCAAGAGGATGGCGCCAAGCTCTTTTCAGTGGTGCCCAGTGACAGGACAAGGGGCAATGGGCACAAACTGAAGCATAGGAAGTTCCGTCTGAACATGAGGAAGAACTTCTTCCCTCTGAGGGTGACGGAGCACTGGAACAGGCTGCCCAGGGAATTTGTGGAGTCTCCTTCTCTGGAGATATTCCAGACCCGCCTGGACAAGGTCCTGTGCAGCCTGCTGTAGGTGACCCTGCTTCGGCAGGGGGCTTGGACTAGATGACCCACAGAGCTCCCTTCCTTCTGTCATTCTGTAAAAGTGCCTCTAACACAAGCAAAAATGACATAGCCTTTTTCCCCATACACTTTTTCATTGCAGATGGTAAACATGCCAAACGAAACGGAGACAAATGTAATTCTAAAACTTTCCCTAAAACTTGTAGGAGTTCTGAATTGGTTTTGCTTAAATAGGATGTTCACCTTTTGCCTTTGCCTGCAGCACACATTTTCCCATATTGGCCATATTTTGTTTCTTGATGTCCTTTTGTAATACAGGTCAAACTATAACTGTACTACAGACCAAACTTCTTTTATCAGGGAAAAGAGAAAGTCCAAACTTGATGTTTCCTTTGCTGGTTACCAGCTCAAATATGGCAGTGATCAATGTTAAAGGATAGTTACAATTTGGTAACAGGATTTGAGGACCAGGTGTCTCTTTAACTAAAGCTTCCCTCTAATGACATCCTTCACCTCCTGACAAACGTGAGCAGGCTAGAAACCAAATAGGTGTAGTTGCTGGATTGTCTGCATCTGGTCAAAGTCTCTTGGTCCAGCATGTAAATTAGTATGCATGCTCGGTTTCTTCATCTTTTGAGTCTGGCGCAGAATTGGGGTAGGTGGTCGTGACTCTGTGGTCGCAATCAATCTCCCCCTGCTGGAGTTGCCTTTCCCCTAGTTACCTGTTTCTTTTGGCTATCTCAGCAGCTTTTCATAGCTCGTTAGCTATTCCTAGGAATTATCGCTCTCTGGTTTTACTTAGGACAGGTACATCCTTCTTATGAAACAGTAACGTTGTTCAAAACCCTGTTTCTTAGTCTCTATAGTTAATTTCAAAATTAGTAAGGGCAGGGCTTTACAAAAATACCTGTAACAGCAACAGTCTGGTTAATTTGAGTTAGCATTTCACATTTTGATTCCCCTTTTTATTCCTTAGCATAACAGTATGAAAAGTTTTATGAGGGCTATGCTGTTGGCACTCAGTGCCAAGCTCCAGTAAAGAGAGAGAACTTCTCTGCAGATGACTTTGGTCCACCTGGGACCGGAGGAGAAAACTCACCATATGCTCAGGGACATAGGGAGGATTATCCTGGTGGGCAGAGCCACAGATATCATCACAGAGCTGGAAATTACCCTGAAAAACCTTGTGGAGGAGAGAGCCATGTCACCAAAGATCCTAGCGATAGGACGAGAGGCAATGGCCTGAAGTTGCGTCAGGGAGGTTTAGGTTGGATGCTACTACAGGTGAGTTCTCACCAGGGCTTTGCAGTTGGCTTACCTTTCCTTTGGAAATGCTTGCAGAGCTTCAGAAATCTCTTTTGTGTTTGCTCCATAGGGTGTCTGAAAATCTGATGGTGTTTATTGACGTTAGAAAGTGTCTAGTTTGGAGCTTTCTCCTTAATTTCATGTTGTTTACGTTACCAGTAAAGCGCTTGGATCGTCATTTGCTTTAAGCCATGTGGACTGAACAATTTTTGCCTGCGACACTCTGGAAAAACTAGTGACTGACTCATTTGTGTAGATGAGTTGAAAAAAACCTCTGCTAAATACCACTGAAGGAAAGGGTACCATACGGAGGATAGAGATTGAGAAACTGGTGAGAAATCACCCCAGCAAGGTTGTGCACATCCTGGAAATGCAGAAGGACTTAGGGTCTCTCTCCCAGAAGGCTTATTTCTGGAGTGGTCTGTCAGGGAAAAAGGCAAAGCCACCGAGTTTGTCACTGGAGATGTTGCTGTGGGCTGCAGCAGGCAGCCCCAGCTGGGTTCCCATCGGAAATGAGGAAACGTGTGTGTCTGTCGGAAGAAACTCTTCTTTTAGGCAAAACACCGTTGTCGACCTTGAACACAACAGCACCAAATGCTTCTGTCTCTGCCCACTCTTGGTCCCAAATGACCATAACCATTAGGTAGAAAGAACCAGGAAAGAAGAATGCACAGCCCGTCACCTACACCTCTCCCTCTGCCTGTTCGTGTGCCTGTACCTGTCCCTACGCCTTTATCTCTGTCTGTGCCTGTATCTGCATCTAAACTTCCTCCATGGGCGTTCAGTTCCTGTGGCCAGAGCATTCAGAAACAGATGAGGGAGCACTGGCTGTAGAACGCAGCCCTGGGGAACCCCAGTGGGGACTGGCCACCAGCCTGATGGAACCCCAGTTCCTGGAACCCTTGGAGCCCTTTCGAGTCCCCAGAGGCTCATCGGGGGGGCCTGAACCCTCCTTTTCAGGGACCGAGCCTTTCTTTTATCCTCCATAGCCTTCTTTTAGAGACCACAGTTTAATTTTGAGGTTCTCAACCCCCACTGTTAGGGTAAAAAGCCTTTTTTTCGGTTCCAAGCTGATATCCTGAGTGTCCTGACCCACATTTTCATGGCCCAAATCCCTCTTGTAGGGACTAGAGCCCCCTTTTCAGGTCCTAAAAACTCATTTTTAGTGTAGCACCCACTAACACTTCTTTCCTGGTCATTCTCTGTTCTCCTGGTAACCAGGTGGGCACCCGGCATTTCGGGTGCCACCTGGCATCTTGCTGGGCACCCAGCATGTATTTTGGAGAGAACCAACATTTGGTAAGGACCCAACCTTTCTTTTGGTGGGCATGTGGCATTTTGGTGGGCACCTGGCATCTTGGTGGGCACCCAGTGTATATTTTCCTGGGCACATGACTATTTGGTGGCCACCTGACATCTTGGTGGGCATCTGTCATTTATCTGGGTGAGCACATGGCATTATAGAGACCACCTGGCATCTTTGTGCGCACGCAGCTTTAGTTTTGGTGGCCACATGGTGTTTTGGTGGCCACCTAGGATTTCCTTTCGTAGGCCCCTGGTGTATTGGTTACCACCTGGAATACTGATGAGCAGCAAGCGTTTCTTTTGGTGGCCAGCTGGCATCTTGGTGGGCACCTAGTCTTTATCTTGATTGCCACCTAAATGCTTACGCCGATTTTTTCACCAGGTGGCCACCTGGCATCTCCTTAACCACCCAGCATTTCCTTTGGTGGGCATCTGGCATCTCGGTGGGCACCCAGCATTTTGTTTGTTGGGCATGTCTCGCTGTCGTGGCCAACTGCCATCTTGATAGGCAACCACCCTTTATTTTGGTGTCCACCTGGCAGTTACTTTGGTGGGCTGCCGGCGTTGCTTTTGGTTGCCACCTGGCATTTTGGGTGCCACCTGCAATAATGGTGGGCACTCTGTGATATTTTTGGTGGGTACGTGGCGTTTTGGTGACAAGCTGGCATCTTGTTGGGCACCCAGCATTGATTTTGCTGGTCACGTGGTCTTTTGGTGGGTACCCAGTGTCTCTTTTGGTGGGCATATGGCATTAATCATGGTGGGCACTCAGGTTTTTGATTGGTGGGCACCTGGCATTTCTTTTGGTGTGCATGGGGCAATTTGGGGCCACCTGACATCGTAGTGGGCACCCGCTGTTAATTTTGGTAGGCACCTGGCATCTTGTGGGTCACCTGGCTTCTTCTTAGTCACCCGGCGTTTCTTTTGCTGGCCACGTGGCGTTTTGGCGGGCACCTGCATTATGGTGGGCACCCAGAGTTCCTTTTGGTGGGCACCTGGTTTTTGCTGGCCACCTGGCCTCTTGGTGGACACCTGGTGTTTATTCTGGTTGCCAGTTGCCGTCTTGGTGGGCACCCGGTATTTTTCTGGGTCACCACCAAGCACTTAGGTGGCCACCTAGCATCTTTGCAAGCACCCAGCATTTCTTTTCATTGGCACGCAGCATCTTGGTGAGTACCCAGCATTTCTTTTAGTGGGCACATGGTCCTTTGGTTGGCACCCAGTTTTACTGTTGGTAGACACGTGGCATTATTCTTGGTGGGCAGACAGCGTTTCTTTTCGTGGCCATGTGTCATTTTGGTGGCCACCTGCAATCTTGGGAGGCACCTGGCATTTCTTTTGCTGGGCACGTTGTTCTTTGGAGGTCACCTGGCATCTTGGTGGGCACCTCGAGTTTCTTTTAATTTACACCTGGTGTTTTGGTGGCCACCTGGTATCTTGGTGGGCAGGCAGCACTTCTTGTGGTGACCCCCTGGCACCTTCCTAGGGACGCACCATTTATTTTTGTGGGCATGTGGTGTTCTTGTGGTCACCTGGCGTCTTGGTGGTCACCTAGCTTTATTTTGGTGAGGACCCAGCATCTTGGCGGGCACCCAGCATTTCTTTTGGTGGGCACATGACATCTTGGTGGGCACCCGGTGTTTCTCTTGGCAGACACATGGCATTTTGGTGGTCACCTGGCATCTTGGTGAGCAGCCGGTGTTCCTTTTGGTGGGCACGCAGCGTCTTGGTGGACACCTGGCACTTCTTTTGCTGGTCATGTGTCATCTTACTGGACACGTGGCATTTGTTTTGGTGGCCACCTTGTATCTTGGTGGGCACCCAGCATTTCTTTTGGTCCCCACCTGGCATCTTGTCAGGCAACCAGCCTTTATTTGCTGGACACATTGCTTTTTCGTGGGCATCTGGCATCTATGTGGGCACACAGCGTATCTTTTGGTGGGTATGTGATATTTCGTTGGCCACCCAGCACCTTCATGGCACCCAGTGTATCTTTTGGTGAGCACCCTGCATTTTGGGTGCCACCTGGCATCTTGCTGGGCACCCAGCATGTATTTTGGAAAGCACCAACATTTGGTAAAAACCCAGCCTTTCTTTTGGTGGGCATGTGTCATTTTGGTGGGCACCTGGCATCTTGGTGGGCACCCAGTGTTGATTTTCCTGGGCACATGACTATTTGGTGGCCACCTGACATCTTGGTGGGCATCTGTCATTTATCTGGGTTTGCACATGGCGTTATAGAGACCACCTGGCATCTTTGTGCGCACGCATCTTTAGTTTTGGTGGCCACATGGTGTTTTGGTGGCCACCTGGCATTTCCTTTCGTGGGCCCCTGGCGTATTGGTTGCCACCTGGAATACTGATGAGCAGCAAGCATTTCTTTTAGTGGCCAGCTGGCATCTTGGTGGGCACCTAGTCTTTATCTTGATGGTCACCTAAATGCTTACCCCGAGTGTTTCACCAGGTGGCGCCCTGGTATTACCTTCACCACCCAGTATTTAATTTGGTGGCCACCTGGCAGCTTGGTGGGCACCTCGAGATTCTTTTAATTTACACCTGGTGTTTTGGTGGCCACCTGGTATCTTGGTGGGCACCCAGCACTTCTTGTGGTGTCCATCTGGCATCTTCATAGGGACGCACCATTTATTTTGTTGGGCACATGGTGTTCTTGTGGTCACCTGGCATCTTGGTGGGCACCCAGCTTTATTTTGCTGAGCACCCTGCATCTTGGTGGGCACCCAGCATTTCTTTTGTGTGGGCACATGGCATCTTGGTGGGCACCCGGTGTTTCTCTTGGCAGACACATGGCATTTTGGTGGTCACCTGGCATCTTGGTGAGCAGCCGGTGTTCCTTTTGGTGGGCACGCAGCATCTTGGTGGGCACCTGGCACTTCTTTTGGTGGTCACATGGCATTTTGGTGGCCACCTGGCATCTTGGTGGGCACTCGGCACTAGTTTTGGTGGGCACGTGGTATTTTTGTGGCCACCTGGCGTCTCGGTGCGCAGCCAGCGTTTATTTTGGTGGACACCAGCCATCATGGTTGGCACCCACCATTTCTATTGGTGGGAACCTGGCATTTTGTTTGGCACTTGGCATTTCGTTTGCTGGGCACCCATCATTTATTCTTGAGGGCATGTGATGTTTTAGTCGCCATGTGGTGTTTTGGTGGCCACATGGTGTTTTGGTGGGCAGCCAGGTTTTCTTTTGTTGGGCACGTGGCATTGATTTTGGTTGGCAGGTTGCATTTTGGTGGGCAGCTGGCATTTCTTTTCGTGGGCACCTGGCATCTTGCTATGCAGCCAGCTTTTATTTTGCTGGCCACCTGGCATCTTGGTTGGCACCCACTGTTTCTTTTGGTGGGCACATGGTCCTTTGGTTGGCACCCAGTTTTTCTGTTGGTAGAAACATGACATTCATCTGGTTGGGCAGACAGCGTTTCTTTTCGTGGCCATGTGTCATTTTGGTGGCCACCTGCAATCTTGGTAGGCACCTGGCATTTCTTTTGCTGGGCACGTTGTGTTTCCGTTGCCAGGTGATACCTTGGTGGGCACCTCGAGTTTCTTTTAATTTACACCTGATGTTTTGTTGGCCACCTGGTATCTTGGTGGGCACTGAGCTCTTCTTGAGCTGTCCATCTGGCATCTTCCTAGGGACACACCATTTATTTTTAGTGGGCACATGGTGTTCTTGTGGTCAGCTGACATCTTGGTGGGCACCCAGCTTTATTTTGGTGAGCACCCAGCATCTTGGTGGGCACCCAGCTTTTATTTTGGTGAGCACCCGCCAGCGTGATTGGCACCCACCATTTCTATTGGTGGGCACCTGGCGTTTTGTTGGGCACTTGGCATTTCGTTTGCTGGGCACCCATCGTTTATTCTTGTGGGCATGTGGTGTTTTGGTGGCCACAATGTGTTTTGTTGGGCACCCAGGTTTTCTTTTGGTGGGCTTGTGGCATTGATTTTAGTTGGCACGTGGCATTTTGTTGTGCAGCTGAAATTTCTTTTTGTGGCCACCTGGCATCTCTGTGGGCACACAGCATTTCTTTCGGTGGGCATTTGGAATTTATTTGGCCACCCAGCATTTTCATGGGCACTCAGTGTTTCTTTTGGTGGGCACGTGGCATTTCGGTGAGCACCTGACATCTTGGTGGGCACCCAGCATTTATTTTCCTGAGCACATGGCTTTTTGGTGTCCATCTGGCATCTTTGTGCGCACCCAGCATTAGTTTTGGTGAGCACGTGGTGTTTTGGTGGCCACCTGGAATTTCTTTTGGTGGGCACCTGGCGTATTGATTGCCACCTGGAATATTGATGGACACCCAGCGTTTCTTTTGGTGGCCAGCTGGCATCTTGGTATGCAGCCATCTTTTATTTTGTTGGCCACCTGGCATCTTGGTTTTCACCCACTGTTTTTTTTGGTGGGCACCTGGCATTTTGTTTGCTGGGCACCCATCGCTTATTGTTGTGGGCATCTGGTGTTTTGGAGGCCACATGGCATTGTGGGGGGCACGCAGGTTTTCTTATCGTGGGCAACTGGCATTTCTTTTGCTGGCCACGTGTCATCTTGCTGGGCACGTGGCATTTCTTTTGGTGGCCACCTGCCATACTTCTGGCAATGTGGCATTTCTTTTGGTGGCCATCTGGCATCTTGGTGGGCACCCAGCGTTTCTTCTAGTGCCCACCTGGCATCTTGACAGGCAACCAGCCTTTATTTGGTGGACACATGGCTATTTCGTGGCCACCTGGCATCTATGTGGGTACACAGCGTTTCTTTTGGTGGGCATGTGACATTTAGTTGGCCACCCAGCATCTTGCTGGGCACCCAGTGTATCTTTTGGTGGGCATCTGACATTTTGGGTGCTTCCTGGCATCTTGCTGGGCAGCCAGCATGAATTTTGGAGAGCACCAACATTTGGTAAAGACCCAGCCTTTCTCTTGGTGAGCACGTGGCATCTTGCTGGGCACCCAGTGTTGATTTTCCTGTGCACATGACTATTTGGTGGCCACCTGCCATCTTGGTGGGCATCTGGCATTTATCTGGGTGAGCACATGGCATTATAGAGACCACCTGGCATCTTTGTGCGCACGCAGCATTAGTTTTGGTGGCCACATGGTGTTTTGGTGGCCATATGGCATTTCCTTTCATGGGCCCCTGACGTATTGGTTGCCACCTGGAATACTGATGAGCAGCAAGTGTTTCTTTTGGTGGCCATCTGGCATCTTGGTGGGCACCTAGTCTTTATCTTGATGGCCACCTAAATGCTTACCCCGAGTTTTTCACCAGGTGGCCACCTGGCATCTCCTTAACCACCCAGCATTTCCTTTGGTGGGCACCTGGCATCTCGGTGGGCACCCAGCATTTTGTTTGTTGGGCATGTCACGTTGTCGTGGCCAACTGCCATCTTGATAGGCAACCAGCCTTTATTCTGGTGGCCACCTGGCATTTATTTTGGTGGGCTGGTGGCATTTTTTTGTGGCCACCTGGCATTTTGCGTGCCACCTGAAATATTGGTGTGCACCGTGTGATATTTTTGGTGAGTATGTGGCATTTTGGTGACAAGCTGGCATCTTGTTGGGCACCCAGCATTGATTTTGCTGGGCACGTGGTCTTTTGGTGGGTAGCCAGTGTCTCTTTTGGTGGGCATAATGCATTAATCATGGTGGGCACCCAGGTTTTTTATTCGTTGGCACCTGGCATTTGTTTTGGTGGGCATGGGGCATTTTTGTGGCCACCTGGCATTTTAATGGGCACCCGCTGTAACTTTTGGTAGGCACCTGGCATCTTGGGGGGCACCTGTCTACTTCTTAGTCACCCGGAGTTTCTTTTGCGGGCCATGTGGTGTTTTGGCAGGCACCTGGCATCTTGGGGGGCACCCAGAGTTCCTTTCGGTGAGCACCTGGCTTTTGCTGGCCACCTGGCCTCTTGGTGGACACCTGGTGTTTATTCTGGTTGCCAGTTGCCGTCTTGGTGGGCACCCGGTATTTTTCTGGGTCACCAACAAGCACTTAGGTGGCCACCTGGAATCTTTGCAAGCACCCAGCATGTCTTTTCATTGGCACCCAGCATCTTGGTGGGTACCCAGCATTTCTGTGGTGGGCACATGGTCCTTTGGTTGGCACCCAGTTTTTCTGTTGGTAGGCACGTGGCATTCATCTTGTTGTGCACACAGCGTTTCTTCTCGTGGCCATGTGTCATTTTGGTGGCCACCTGCAATCTTGGTAGGCACCTGGCATCTTGGTGGGCACCCAGCTTTATTTTGGTGAGCAGCCATAACCTTGGTGGGCACCCAGCATTTATTGTGGTGAGCACATGGCATTTTGGTGGGCACCCGGTGTTTCTCTTGGCAGTCACATGGCATTTTGTTGGTCACCTGGCATCTTGGTGACCAGCCGGTGTTCCTTTTGGTGGGCACCTAGCATCTTGGTGGGCACCTGGCACTAGTTTTGTGGGGCACGTGGTATTTTTGTGGCCACCTGGCGTCTCGGTGGGCAGCCAGCATTTATTTTGGTGTACACCAACCATCGTGGTTGGCACCCACCATTTCTGTTGGGGGTCACCTGGCGTTTTGTTGCGCACTTGGCATTTCGTTTGCTGGGCACCCATCGTTTATTCTTGTGGGCATGTGGTGTTTTGGTGGCCACATGGTGTTTTGGTGGGCACCCAGGTTTTCTTTTGGTAGGCACGTCGCATTGATTTTGGTTGGCAGGTGTCATTTTGGTGGGCAGCTGGCATTTCTTTTCGTGGCCAACTGTCATATTTGTGAGCACACAGCGTTTCTTTCGGTGTGCATGTGGAATGTCTTTGGCCACCCAGCATCTTCTTGGGCACCCAGTGTTTCTTTTGGTTGGCACCTGTGATTTTGGGTGCCACCTGGCATCTTGCTGTGCACCCAGCATGTATTTTGGAGAGCACCAACATTTGGTAAGGACCCAGCCTTTCTTTTGGTGGACATGTGGCATTTTGGTGGGCACCTGGCGTCTTGCTGGGCACCCAGTGTGTTTTTTTCCTGGGCACATGACTATTTGGTGGCCACCTGACATCTTGGTGGGCATCTGGCATTTATCTGAGTGAGCACATGGCGTTATAGAGACCACCTGGCATCTTTGTGCGCGCGCAACATTAGGTGGCCACATGGTGTTTTGGTGGCCACCTGGCATTTCCTTTCGTGGGCCTCTGGCGTATTGGTTGCCACCTGGAATACTGATGAGCAGCAAGCGTTTCTTTTGGTGGCCAGCTGGCATCTTGGTGGGCACCTAGTCTTTATCTTGATGGCCACCTAAATGCTTACCCGGAGTTTTTCACCAGGTGGACACATGGCATTTCCTTAACCACCCACCATTTACTTTGGTAGGCACACAGTGTTTCTTTTGGTGGCCACCTGGCATTTTGGGTGCCACCTGGAATATTGGTGTGCACCCTGTGATATTTTTGTGGGTACATGGCGTTTTGGTGACAAGCTGGCATCTTGTTGGGCAGCCAGCATTTATCTTGCTGGGCACGTGGTCTTTTGGTTGGTACCCAGTGTCTCTTTTGGTGAGCATGTGACATTAATCATGCTGGGCACCCAGGTTTTTGATTGGTGGGCACCTGGCATTTGTTTTGGTGGGCACGGGGCATTTTTGTGGCCACCTGGCATCTTAATGGGCACCCGCTGTTACTTTTGGTAGGCACCTGGCATCTTGGGGGCACCTGGCTACTTCTTAGTCACCCGGCGTTTCTTTTGCTGGCCACGTGGCGTTTTGGAGTGCAGCTGGCATCTTGGTGGGCACCCAGAGTTCCTTTTGGTGGGCACCTGGTTTTTGCTGGCCACCTGGCCTCTTGGTGGACACCTGGTGTTTATTCTGGTTGCCAGTTGCCATCTTGGTGGGCACCCGGTATTTTTCTGGGTCACCACCAAGCACTTAGGTGGCCACCTAGCATCTTTGCAAGCACCCAGCATGTCTTTTCATTGGCACCCAGCATCTTGGTGAGTACCCAGCATTTGTTTTGGTGGGCACATGGTCCTTTGGTTGGCACCCAGTTTTTCTGTTGGTAGGCACGTGGCAATAATCTTTTTGAGCAGACAGCGTTTCTTTTCGTGGCCATGTGTCATTTTGGTGGCCACCTGCAATCTTGGTAGGCACCTGGCATTTCTTTTGCTGGGCACGTTGTGTTTTGGTTGCCACCTGACATCTTGGTGGGCACCTCGAGTTTCTTTTAATTTACACCTGGTGTTTTGGTGGCCACCTGGTATCTTGGTGGGCAGCCAGCAATTCTTGTGGTGGCCACCTGGCATCTTCCTAGGGACGCACCATATATTTTTGTGTGCACATGGTGTTCTTGTGGTCACCTGGCATCTTGGAGGGCGCTGATCATTTATTTTGGTGGGCACATGGCATCTTCGTGGGCACCCGGTGTTTCTTTTGGCAGGCACATGGCATCTTGGTGGGCCCTCGGCACTAGTTTTGGTGGTCACCTGGCTTTTACTATGGTGGGCTGCCGGCGTTTCTTTTGGTGGCCACCTGGCATTTTGGCTGCCACCTGGAATATTGGTGGGCACCCTGTGATATTTTTGGTGGGTACGTGGCATTTTGGTTACAAGCTGGCATCTTGTTGGGCACCCAGCCTTGATTTTGCTGGGCACGTCGTCTTTTGGTGGGTACCCAGTGTGACTTTTGGTGGGCATGTCGCATTAATCGTTGTGGGCACCCAGGTTTTTGATTGGTGGGCACCTGGCATTTGTTTTGGTGGGCACGGGGCATTTTTGTGGCCACCTGGTATCTAGGTGACCAGCCGGTGCTACTTTTGGTGGGCTCGCAGCATCTTGGTGGGCACCTGGCATTTCTTTTGATGGCCACATGACATTTTGGTGGCCACCTGGCGTCTTGGTGGGCACTCGGCACTAGTTTTGGTGGGAACGTGCTATTTTTGTGGCCACCTGGCGTCTCGGTGCGCAGCCAGCATTTATTTTGGTGGACACCAGCCATCGTGTTTGGCACCCACCATTTCTATTGGTGGGCACCTGGCGTTTTGTTGGGCACTTGGCATTTCATTTGCTTGGAACCCATCGTTTATTCTTGTGGGCATGTGGTGTTTTGGTGGCCACATGGTGTTTTGGTGGGCAGCCAGGTTTTCTTTTGTTGGGCACGTGGCATTTAATTTGGTTGGCAGGTTGCATTTTGGTGGGCAGCTGGCATTTCTTTTCGTGGGCACCTGGCATCTTGCTATGCACCCAGCTTTTTTTTTGGTGGACACCAGCCATCGTGTTTGGCACCCACCGTTTCTATTGGTGGGCACCTGGCGTTTTGTTTGGCACTTGGCATTTCGTTTACTGGGCACCCATCGTTTATTCTTGTGGGCATGTGGTGTTTTGGTAGACACATGATCATTTGGTGGGCACCCAGGTTTTCTTTTGGTGAGCACGTGGCATTTATTTTGGTTGGCACGTGGCATTTTGGTGGGCAGCTGGCATTTCTTTTTGTGGCCAACTGGCATCTTTGTGGGCACACAGCGTTTCTTTCAGTGGGCATGTGGAATTTCGTTGGCCACCCAGCATCTTCATGGGCACCCAGTGTATCTTTTGGTTGGCACCCGTGATTTTGGGTGCCACCTGGCATCTTGCTGGGCACCCAGCATGTATTTTGGAAAGCACCAACATTTGGTAAGGACCCAGCCTTTCTTTTGGTGGGCATGTGGCATTTTGGTGGGCACCTGGCATCTTGGTGGGCACCCAGTGTGTTTTTTTCCTGGGCACATGACTATTTGGTGGCCACCTGACATCTTGGTGGGCATCTGGCATTTATCTGGGTGAGCACATGGCATTATAGAGACCACCTGGCATCTTTGTGCGCGCGCAACATTAGTTTTGGTGGCCACATGGTGTTTTGGTGGCCACCTGGCATTTCCTTTCGTGGGCCCCTGGCGTATTGGGTTCCACCTGGAATACTGATGAGCAGCAAGCGTTTCTTTTGGTGGCCAGATGGCATCTTGGTGGGCACCTAGTCTTTATCTTGATGGCCACCTAAATGCTTACCCGGAGTTTTTCACCAGGTGGCCACCTGGCATCTCCTTAACCACCCAGCATTTCCTTTGGTGGGCATCTGGCATCTCGGTGGGCACCCAGCATTTTGTTTGTTGGGCATGTCGTGTTGTCGTGGCCAACTGCCATCTTGATAGGCAACCAGCCTTTATTTTGGTTGCCACCTGGCATTTTGGGTGCCACCTGGAATACTGGTGGGCACCCTGTGATATTTTTGGTGGGTACGTGGCGTTTTGGTGACAAGCTGGCATCTTGTTGGGCACCCAGCCTTGATTTTGCTGGGCACGTGGGTCTTTTGGTGGGTACCCAGTGTCTCCTTTGGTAGGCATGTGGCATTAATCGTGGTGGGCACCCAGGTTTTTGATTGGTGGGCACCTGGCATTTCTTTTGGTGGGCATGGGGCATTTTTGTGGCCACCTGGCATCTTAATGGGCACCCGCTGTTACTTTTGGCGGGCACCTGGCATCTTGGTGGGCACCCAGATTTCCTTTTGGTGGGCACCTGGTTTTTGCTGGCCACCTGGCCTCTTGGTGGACACCTGGTGTTTATTCTGGTTGCCAGTTGCCGTCTTGGTGGGCACCCGGTATTTTTCTGGGTCACCACCAAGCACTTAGGTGGCCACCTAGCATCTTTGCAAGCACCCAGCATTTCTTTTCATTGGCACCCAGCATCTTGGTGGGTACCCAGCATTTCTTTTGGTGGGCACATGGTCCTTTGGTTGGCACCCAGTTTTTCTGTTGGTAGGCACGTGGCATTCATCTTGTTGGGCAGACAGCGTTTCTTTTCGTGGCCATGTGGCATTTTGGTGGCCACCTGCAATCTTGGTAGGCACCTGGCATTGCTTTTGCTGGGCACGTTGTGTTTTGGTTGCCACCTGGCATCTTGGTGGGCACTCGGCACTAGTTTTGGTGGGCACGTTTTGGGCCCCCCCAGACCCACAAGTGACCCCCCCGTACCCATAAGTGACCCCCGGGGACCCAGAAGTGCCCCCCCCAGACCCACAAGTGCTTCCCCGGACCCACAAGTGACCCCCCCCGGACCCATATGTGACCCCTGGGACCCTCTAATTGACCCCTGGGACCCACAAGTGCCCCTGCAGACCCACAAGTGACCGCCCCCCCCGGACCCATAAGTGCTCTCTGGGACCCCTAAGTGACCCCTAAGTGACCCCCCCCGGACCCACAAGTGACCCCCGGGGACCCCCAAGTGCTTCCCCCAGACCCACAAGTGCCCCCCCCTTGACCCCCAAGTGACCCATAAGTCACCCCCCAGACCCATAAGTGACCCCTGGGACCCCCAAGTAACCCCTGGGACCCATAAGTGCCCCCCCCAGACCCATAACCGACCCCCAGGGACCCCCAAGTGTCCCCCCGGACCCATAACCGACCCCTGGACCCTCAAGTGTCCCCCCCCGGACCCATAAGTGACCCCTGGGACCCATAAGTGACCCCCGGGGACCCCCAAGTGCCCCCCGGACCCACAAGTGCCCCCCCAGACCCACAATTGCTCCCCCCCAGACCCACAACCGACCTCCGGGACCCCCAAGTGTTCCCCCCCCAGACCCATAAGTGACCCCCCGGACCCATAAGTGACCCCTGGGACCCCCAAGTGTTCCCCCCCGGACCCACAAGTGACCCCTGGGACCCATAAGTGAGCCCTGGGACCCATAAGTGCCTGCCCGGACCCATAACTGACCCGCGGGACCCCCAAGTGTCCCCCCCGGACCCATAAGTGACCGCTGGGACCCCCAAGTGATCCCTGGGACCCACAAGTGCCCCCACCAGACCCTCAAGTGACGCCCCGGACCCATAAGTGAACCCCGGGGAACCCCAAGTGCCACCCCACACCCACAAGTGACCCCCCGGGACCCACAAGTGACCCTTGGAACCCACAAGTGCCCCCTTCAGACCCACAAGTGACCCCCTCCGGACCCATAACTCTCCCTCTGGGACCCCTAAGTGACCCCTAAGTGACCCCCACGTGTCCCCCTCTGGACCCACAAGTGACCCCCCGGACCCATAAGTGTGCCCCTGGGAACCCTAAGTGACCCCTAAGTGACCCCCCCGGACCCATAAGTGACTCTTGGGACCCTCAAGTGCCCGCCCGGACCCATAAGTGACCCCCGGGACCCACAAGTGACCCCCCGGACCCATAAGTGACTCTTGGGACCCCCAAGTGTCCCCCCCCACACCCATAACCGACCCCCGGACCCCCAAGAGTGTCCCCTCTTGGACCCATAAGTGACCCCTGGGACCCATAAGTGGTCTCTGGGACCCATAAGTGCCCCCCCCCGACCCACAAGTGACCCTTGGGACACGCAAGTGAGCCCTGGGACCCACAGGTGCCCCCCCCCAGACCCACAAGTGCTCCCCCCCAGACCCATAACCGACCCCCCAGACCCACAGGTGACCCCCCCCGGACCCATAAGTGGTCTCTGGGACCCATAAGTGACCCCCGGGACCCCCAAGTGTCCCCCCCCCGGACCCATAAGTGCCCCCCCGGACCCGTAACCGACCCTCGGGGACCCCCAAGTGCCCCCCCACACCCACAAGTGCCCCCCCGGACCCACAAGTGACCCCCCGGACCCATAAGTGATCCCCCGCACCCAGAAGTTACCCTTGGGACCCCCAAGTGACCCCTGGGACCCACAAGTGCCCCCCCCAGACCCACAAGTGCCCCCCCCCAGACCCACAAGTGACCCCCCCCGGACCCACAAGTGACCCTTGGAACCCCCAAGTAACCCTGGGACCCATAAGTGACCCCTGGGACCCACAAGTGCCCCCCCCAGACACACAAGTGCCCCCCCCGGACCCATAAGTGGTCTCTGGGACCCATAAGTGATCCCCGGGGACCCACAAGTGACCCTTGGGACCCCCAAGTGAACCCTGGGACCCACAAGTGCCCCCCCCAGACCCACAAGTGACCCCCCGGACCCATAAGTGACCCCTGGGACCCCCAAGTGCCCCCCCCAGACCCCCAAGTGTCCCCCCCGGACCCACAAGTGCCCCTGCAGACCCACAAGTGACCCCCACCCCCGGACCCATAAGTGGTCTCTGGGACCCATAAGTGACCCCCGGAGACCCCCAAGTGTCCCCCCATGACCCATAAGTGACACCCCGGACCCATAAGTGTCCCCCTGGAACCCCCAAGTGATCCCTGGGACCCATAAGTGCCCCCCCGACCCCCAAGTGACCCATAAGTGACCCCCCGGACCCATAAGTGACGCCCCCCAGACCCATAACCGACCCTCGGGACCCCAAGTGTCCCCCAGACCCACAAGTGACTCCGCCCGGACCCATAAGTGGTCTGTGGGACCCATAAGTGACCCCCGGGGACCCCCAAGTGCCCACCCAGACCAACAACCGACCCCAAGGACCCTCAAGGGTCCCCCCCCCGGACCCATAAGTGCCCCCCCGGATCCCCAAGTGCCCCCCCAGACCCACAAGAGACCCCTCCCAGGACCCATAAGTGACTCTTGGGACCCCCAAGTGTCCCCCACCGGACCCATAAGTGTCCCCCTGGGACCCTTAAGTGACCCCTAAGTGACCCCCCGGACCCATAAGTGCCCCCCCCAGACCCACAAGTGCTCCTCCCCGCACCCAAAACCGACCCCCGGGACCCCCAAGCGACCCCCCCACCCCATAAGGGACCCCCCAGACCCACAAGTGACACCCCCGGACCCACAAGTGACCCTTGGGACCGCCAAGTGACCCCTGGGACCCATAAGAGACCCCCCGGACCCATAAGTGCTCCCCCCCCGGACCCATAACCGACCCCTGGGACCCCCAAGTGTCCCCCCCATGACCCATAAGTGACCCCCCGGACCCATAAGTGTCCCCCTGGGACCCCTAAGTGATCCCTGGGACCCATAAGTGCCCCCCCGACCCCCAAGTGACCCATAAGTGACCCCCCGGACCCATAAGTGACGCCCCCCAGACCCATAACCGACTCTCGGGACCCCCAAGTGTCCCCCAGACGCACAAGTGACCCCGCCCGGACCCATAAGTGACCCCCGGGAGCCACAAGTGACCCCCCCAGACCCATAAGTGACCCCTGGGACCCCCAAGTGACCCCTGGGACCCACAAGTGCCCCACCCAGACCCAGAAGTGACCTCCCGGACCCATAAGTGACCGCCGGGGACCCCCAAGTGTCCCCCCCGGACCCATAAGTGACCCCTGGGACCCCCAAGTGACCCCTGGGACCCACAAGTGCCCCCCCAGACCCACAAGTGACCCCCCCGGACCCACAAGTAACCCCCGGGGACCCACAAGTGATCCCTGGGACCCCCAAGTGTCTTGCCCCGGACCCACAAGTGACCCCTGGGACCCATAAGTGGTCTCTGGGACCCATAAGTGACCCCCGGGGACCCAGAAGTGCCCACCCTAGACCCACAAGTGACCCCCCCGGACCCATAAGTGGTCTCTGGGACCCATAAGTGATCCCCGGGGACCCGCAAGGGACGCTTGGGACCCCCAAGTGACCCCTGGGACCCACAAGTGCCCCCCCCAGACCCCCAAGTGTCCCCCCCGGACCCACAGGTGCCCTCCCAAGACCCACAAGTGCCCCCCTGGACCCACAAGTGTGTCCCCCCCGGACCCATAAGTGACCCCCGGGGACCCCCAAGTGCCCCCCCAGACCCCCAAGTGTCCCCCCCGGACCCACAAGTGCCCCCCCAGCCCCAGAAGTGCCCCCCCGGACCCACAAGTGCCCCCCCCAGACCCACAAGTGCCCCCCCGGACCCACAAGTGACCCCCCCCGGACCCATAAGTGACCCCCCGGACCCATAGCTGACCCCTGGGACCCCTAAGTGACCCCTAAGTGACCCCCCCCGGACCCATAAGTGACCCCCCGGGCCCACAAGTGACCCCCGGGGACGCACAAGTGCCCCCTGGGACCCACAAGTGCCTCCCCAGACCCACAAGTGACCCCCCCCGGACCCATAAGTGGTCTCTGGGACCCATAAGTGACCCCCGGAGACCCCCAAGTGCCCTCCCAGACCCACAAGTGAAATCCCCCGGACCCATAAGTGACCCCTGGGACCCCTAAGTGACCCCTAAGTGACCCCCCAGACCCAAAAGTGACCCCCCCGGACCCACAAGTGACTTTTGGGACCCCCTAGTGTCCCCCCCCACACCCATAACCGACCCCCGGACCCCCAAGTCTCCCCCCCCCCGGACCAATAAGTGACCCCCGGGACCCACAAGTGAGCCCTAGGACCCACAAGTGCCCCCTGAGACCCACAAGTGACCCCCTCGGACACATAAGTGACCCCCCCCCCCGGACCCACAAGTGACCCTTGGGACCGCCAAGTGACCCCTGGGACCCACAAGTGTCCCCTAAGACCCCCAAGTGCCCCCAAGGACCCATAACCGACCCCTGGGACCTCCCAAGTGTCCCCCCCCCCCGGACCCATAAGTGACCCCCGGGGACCCACAAGTGACACCTGGGACCACCAAGTGCCCCCTCAGAACCACAAGTGACCCCCCCGGACCCACAAGTGCCCCCCCCAGACCCACAAGTACCCCCCCCCAGACCCATAACCGACCCCCGGGACCCCCAAGTGTCCCTGCCCCGAACCCATAAGTGACCCCCGGGGACCCATAAGTGAGCCCTGGGACCCATAAGTGCCCCCCGGACCCCCAAGTGCTCCCCCAGACCCATAACCGACCCCCGGGACTCCCAAGTGTCCCCCCAGACCCATAAGTGACCCCCCCGGACCCACAACTGAGTCCTGGAACCCACAAGTGCCCACCAGACCCACAAGTGACCCCCCGGACCCATAAGTGTCCCCTCGGGACCCCCAAGTGTTCCTCCCCCAGACCCATAAGTGTCCCCCTGGGACCCCTAAGTGACCCCTAAGTTACCCACAAGTGTCCCCCCCTGGACCCATAAGTGACCCCCGGGGAGCCCCAAGTGCCCCCCCAGACCCACAAGTGACGCCCCCGGACCCACAAGTGACCCCTGGGACCCACAAGTGACCACCCCAGACCCACAAGTGACCCCCCGGACCCATAAGTGTCCCCCTGGGACCCCTACGTGACCCCTAAGTGCCCCCCCAGACCCATAAGTGACCCCTGGGACCAATAAGTGGTCTCTGGGACCCATAAGTGACCCCCGGGGACCCCCAAGTGCCCCCCCCAGACCCACAAGTGCCCCCCCGGACCCACAAGTGCCCCCCCCAGACCCACAAATGCCCCCCCGGACCCATAAGTGTCCCCTCCGGACCCCCAAGTGTCCCCCCCGGACCCACAAGTGCCCCCCCCCAGACCCACAAGTGAACGCCCCCGGACCCATAAGTGACCCCTGGGACCCCTAAGTGACCCCTAAGTGACCCCTCCCGGACCCATAAGTGACTCCCCGGACCCACAAGTGACCCCCCCCGGACCCATAAGTGGTCTCTGGGACCCATAAGTGACCCCCGGAGACCCCCAAGTGCCCCCCCAGACCCACAAGTGACACCCCCGGACCCATAAGTGACCCCTGGGACCCCTAAGTGACCCCCAAGTGACCCCCGGGGACCCACAAGTGCCCCCCCCAGACCCACAAGTGACCCTGGGAACCCCCAAGTGACCCCTGGGACCCACAAGCGCCCACCCCAGACCCACAAGTGACCACCCGGACCCATAAGTGACCCCCGGGAGCCACAAGTGACCCCCCCAGACCCATAAGTGACCCCTGGGACCCCCAAGTGACACCTGGGACCCACAAGTGCTCCACCCAGACCCAGAAGTGACCTCCCGGACCCATAAGTGACCGCCGGGGACCCCCAAGTGTCCCCCCCGGACCCATAAGTGACCCCTGGGACCCACAAGTGCCCCCCCAGACCCACAAGTGACCCCCCCGGACTCACAAGTAACCCCCGGGGACCCACAAGTGATCCCTGGGACCCCCAAGTGTCTTGCCCCGGACCCACAAGTGACCCCCCCGGACCCATAAGTGGTCTCGGGGACCCATAAGTGACCCCCTGGGACCCCCAAGTGACCCCTGGGACCCACAAGTGACCTCCTGGGACCCACAAGTGCCCCCCCCAGACCCACAAGTGACCCCCCCGGACCCATAAGTGACCCCTGGAACCCCCAAGTGCCCCCCCCAGACCCCCAAGTGTCCCCCCCGGACCCACAAGTGCCCCCCCAAGACCCACAAGTGCCCCCCCAGACCCCCAAGTGTCCCCCCCGGACCCACAAGTGCCCCCCCCCCGGACCCATAAGTGACCCCCCGGACCCATAGGTGACCCCTGGGACCCCCAATTAACCCCTGGGACCCACAAGTGCCCCTGCAGACCCACAAGTGACCCCCACCCCCGGACCCATAAGTGGTCTCTGGGACCCATAAGTGACCCCCGGAGACCCCCAAGTGCCCCCCCAGACCCACAAGTGACCCCCCGGACCCATAGCTGACCCCTGGGACCCCTAAGTGACCCCTAAGTGACCCCCCCCGGACCCATAAGTGACCCCCCGGACCCACAAGAGACCCCTCCCAGGACCCATAAGTGACTCTTGGGACCCCCAAGTGTCCCCCACCGGACCCATAAGTGTCCCCCTGGGACCCTTAAGTGACCCCTAAGTGACCCCCCGGACCCATAAGTGCCCCCCCCCAGACCCACAAGTGCTCCTCCCCGCACCCAAAACCGACCCCCGGGACCCCCAAGCGACCCCCCCACCCCATAAGGGACCCCCCAGACCCACAAGTGACACCCCCGGACCCACAAGTGACCCCTGGGACCCATAAGAGACCCCCCGGACCCATAAGTGCTCCCCCCCCGGACCCATAACCGACCCCTGGGACCCCCAAGTGTCCCCCCCCATGACCCATAAGTGACCCCCCGGACCCATAAGTGTCCACCCGGGACCCCCAAGTGTTCCTCCCCCGGACCCATAGGTGTCCCCCTGGGACCCACAAGTGCCCCCCCGGACCCACAAGTGACCCCCCCCGGACCCACAAGTGACCCTTGGGACCCACAAGTGCCCCCCCAGACCCACAAGTGACACCCCCGGACCCATAAGTGATCCTCGGGGACCCCCAAGTGCCCCCCCAGACCCACAGGTGACCCCCCGCACCCATAAGTGTACCCCTGGGACCCCTAAGTGACCCCTAAGTGACCCCCACGTGTCCCCCTCTGACCCACAAGTGACCCCCCGGACCCATAAGTGTCCCCCTGGGACCCCTAAGTGACCCCTAAGTGACCCCCCCGGACCCATAAATGACTCTTGAGACCCCCAAGTGACCCCCCGGACCCGTAAGTGACCCCCGGGACCCACAAGTGACCTCTAAGTGACCCCCCGGACCCACAAGTGACCCCCGGGACCCCCAAGTGACCCACCCCGGACCCATATGTGACCATCGGGGACCCACAAGTGAGCCCTGGGACCCACAAGTACCCACCCAGACCCACAAGTGACCCCCTCCCGGACCCATAAGTCCTCTTTGGGACCCATAAGTGACCCCCGGGGACCCCGAAGTGCCCCCCCCAGACCCATAAGTGCCCCCCCCCCGACCCATAACCGACCACCGGGATCCCCAAGTGTCCCCCCCCGACCCATAAGTGACCCCTGGGACCCATAAGTGGTCTCTGGGACCCATAAGTGACCCCCGGGGACCCCCAAGTGCACCCCCGGACTCACAAGTGCCCCCCCAGACCCACAAGTGCCCACCCAAACCCACAACGGACCCCCGGGACCCCCAAGTGTTCCCCCCCCAGACCCATAAGTGACCCCTGGGACCCCCAATTGGCCCCTGGGACCCACAACTGCCCCTGCAGACCCACAAGTGACCCCCACCCCCGGACCCATAAGTGGTCTCTGGGACCCATAAGTGACCCCCGGAGACTCCCAAGTGCCCCCCCAGACCCACAAGTGACCCCCCCTGTACCCATAAGTGACCCCCGGGACCGCCAAGTGACCCCCCGGACCCATAAGTGACCCCCCCCGGACCCATATGTGACCCCTGGGACCCATAAGTGGTCTCTAGGACCCATAAGGGACCCCCGGGGACCCCCAAGTGCTTCCCCCAGACCCACAAGTGACCCCCCCCCGGACCCATAAGTGACCCCTGGGACCCCTAAGTGGTCTCTGGGACCCATAAGTGACCCCTGGGACCCCTAAGTGAGCCCTAAGTGACCCCCCCCCGGAACCGTAAGTGACCCCTGGGACCCATAAGTGGTCTCTGGGACCCATAAGTGCCCCCCGGGACCACTAAGTGACGCCCCGGACCCATAAGTGACCCCCTCGGTCCCATATGTGACCCACGGGGACCCCCAAGTGATCCCTGGGACCCATAAGTACACCCCCAGACCCATAACCGACGCCCGGGACCCCCAAGTCTCCCCCCCCCCGGACCCATAAGTGACCCCCCCAGACCCATAACCGACCCCCGGGACCCTCAAGTGTCCCCCCCCGGACCCATAAGTGACCCCCCGGACCCATAAGTGACCCTTGGGACCCCCAAGTGCTCTCTGGGACCCATAAGTGACCCCCCGGAATGCCTAAGTGACCTCCCGGACCCATAAGTGACCCCTGGGACCCACAAGTGACCCCCCGGACCCATAAGTGACCCCCGGGACCCCCAGGTGCCCTCCCCAGACCCATAAGTGCCCCCCCCCGACCCAAAACCGACCCCCAGGACCCCCAAGTGTCCCCCCCGGACCCATAAGTGACCCCCGGGACCCCCAAGTGCCCCCCCAGACCCACAATTGACCCCCCCCGGACCCACAAGTGACCCCTGGGACCCCTAAGTGACCCCTAAGTGACCCCCCGGAGCCATAAGTGACCCCTGGGACCCCCAAGTGCCCCCCCAGACCCACAAGTGACACCCCCGGACCCATAAGTGCTCTCTGGGACCCCCAAGTGATCCCTGGGACCCATAAGTGCCCCCCCGACCACCAAGTGACCCATAAGTGACCCCCCGGACCCATAAGTGACGCCCCCCAGACCCATAACCGACCCTCGGGACCCCAAGTGTCCCCCAGACCCACAAGTGACCCCGCCCGGACCCATAAGTGGTCTGTGGGACCCATAAGTGACCCCCGGGGACCCCCAAGTGCCCCCCCAGACCCACAAGAGACCCCTCCCAGGACCCATAAGTGACTCTTGGGACCCCCAAGTGTCCCCCACCGGACCCATAAGTGTCCCCCCTGGGACCCTTAAGTGACCCCTAAGTGACCCCCCGGACCCATAAGTGCCCCCCCCCAGACCCACAAGTGCTCCTCCCCGCACCCAAAAACCGACCCCCGGGACCCCCAAGCGACCCCCCCACCCCATAAGGGACCCCCCAGACCCACAAGTGACACCCCCGGACCCACAAGTGACCCCTGGGACCCATAAGAGACCCCCCGGACCCATAAGTGCTCCCCCCCCGGACCCATAACCGACCCCTGGGACCCCCAAGTGTCCCCCCCATGACCCATAAGTGACCCCCCGGACCCATAAGTGTCCACCCGGGACCCCCAAGTGTTCCTCCCCCGGACCCATAGGTGTCCCCCTGGGACCCACAAGTGCCCCCCCGGACCCACAAGTGACCCCCCCCCGGACCCACAAGTGACCCTTGGGACCCACAAGTGCCCCCCCAGACCCACAAGTGACACCCCCGGACCCATAAGTGATCCTCGGGGGACCCCCAAGTGCCCCCCCAGACCCACAGGTGACCCCCCGCACCCATAAGTGTACCCCTGGGACCCCTAAGTGACCCCTAAGTGACCCCCACGTGTCCCCCTCTGACCCACAAGTGACCCCCCGGACCCATAAGTGTCCCCCTGGGACCCCTAAGTGACCCCTAAGTGACCCCCCCGGGACCCATAAATGACTCTTGGGACCCCCAAGTGTCCCCCACCGGACCCGTAAGTGACCCCCGGGACCCACAAGTGACCTCTAAGTGACCCCCCGGACCCACAAGTGACCCCCGGGACCCCCAAGTGACCCACCCCGGACCCATATGTGACCATCGGGGACCCACAAGTGAGCCCTGGGACCCACAAGTACCCACCCAGACCCACAAGTGACCCCCCCCCGGACCCATAAGTCCTCTCTGGGACCCATAAGTGACCCCCGGGGACCCCGAAGTGCCCCCCCCAGACCCATAAGTGCCCCCCCCCGACCCATAACCGACCACCGGGATCCCCAAGTGTCCCCCCCCGACCCATAAGTGACCCCTGGGACCCATAAGTGGTCTCTGGGACCCATAAGTGACCCCCGGGGACCCCCAAGTGCACCCCCGGACTCACAAGTGCCCCCCCAGACCCACAAGTGCCCACCCAGACCCACAACGGACCCCCGGGACCCCCAAGTGTTCCCCCCCCAGACCCATAAGTGACCCCTGGGACCCCCAATTGGCCCCTGGGACCCACAACTGCCCCTGCAGACCCACAAGTGACCCCCACCCCCGGACCCATAAGTGGTCTCTGGGACCCATAAGTGACCCCCGGAGACTCCCAAGTGCCCCCCCAGACCCACAAGTGACCCCCCCTGTACCCATAAGTGACCCCCGGGACCGCCAAGTGACCCCCCGGACCCATAAGTGACTCCCCGGACCCACAAGTGACCCCCGGGGACGCACAAGTGCCCCCTGGGACCCACAAGTGCCTCCCCAGACCCACAAGTGACCCCCCCCGGACCCATAAGTGGTCTCTGGGACCCATAAGTGACCCCCGGAGACACCCAAGTGCCCCCCCAGACCCACAAGTGAACTCCCCCGGACCCATAAGTGACCCCTGGGACCCATAAGTGGTCTCTGGGACCCATAAGTGCCCCCCCGGGACCGCTAAGTGACGCCCCGGACCCATAAGTGACCCCCTCGGCCCCATAAGTGACCCCCGGGGACCCCCAAGTGATCCCTGGGACCCATAAGTGCCCCCCCCCAGACCCATAACCGACCCCCGGGACCCTCAAGTGTCCCCCCCCGGACCCATAAGTGACCCTTGGGACCCCCAAGTGCTCTCTGGGACCCATAAGTGACTCTTGGGACCCCCAAGTGTCCCCCCCCACACCCATAACCGACCCCCGGACCGCCAAGTGTGTCCCCCCTTGGACCCATAAGTGACCCCTGGGACCCGTAAGTGGTCTCTGGGACCCACAAGTGTCCCCCCCCCCCCCCGGACCCACAAGTGACCCTTGGGACCCCCAAGTGAGCCCTGGGACCCACAAGTCCCGCCCCCAGACCCACAAGTCCCCCCCCGGACCCACAAGTGCCTCCCCCAGACCCACAAGTGCTCCCCCCCAGACCCATAACCGATCCCCCAGACCCACAAGTGACCCCCCCCCGGACCCATAAGTGGTCTCTGGGACCCATAAGTGACCCCCGAGACCCCCAAGTGTCCCCCCACCCCGGACCCATAAGTGCCCCCCCGGACCCAAAACCGACCCCCTGAGACCCCCAAGTGTTCCCCCCCCCCCGGACCCATAAGTGACCGTCAGGGACCCCCAAGTGACCCCTGGGACCCACAAGTGCTCCCCCAGACCCACAAGTGACCCCCCGGACCCATAAGTGTCCCCCTGGGACCCCTAAGTGACCCCTAAGTGACCCCCACGTGTCCCCCTCTGTCCCACAAGTGACCCCCCGGACCCATAAGTGTCCCCCTGGGACCCCTAAGTGACCCCTAAGTGACCCCCCCGGACCCATAAATGACTCTTGGGACCACCCAAGTGACCCCCCGGACCCACAAGTGACCCTTGGGACCCCCAAGTGTCTCCCCCCACACCCATAACCGACCCCCGGACCCCCAAGTCTGTCTGCCCTTGGACCCATAAGTGACCCCTGGGACCCACAAGTGACTCTGGGACCCACAAGTGTCCCCCCCAGACCCACAAGTGACCCCCCGGACCCATAAGTGTCCTCCTGAGACCCCTAAGTGACCCCTAAGTGACCCCCCCGGACCCACAAGTGACCCTTGGGACCCCCAAGTGAGCCCTGGGACCCACAAGTCCCGACCCCAGACCCACAAGTCCCCCCCGGACCCACAAGTGCCCCCCAGACAAATAAACGACCCCCAAGACCCACAAGTGACCCCCCCCGGACCCATAAGTGGTCTCTGGGACCCATAAGTGACCCCCGGGACCCCCAAGTGTCCCCCCCCGAACCATAAGTGACCCCCGGGGACCCACAACTGATCCCTGGGACCCATATGTGCCCCCCCGGACCCACAAGTGCCCCCCCAGACCCATAACCGACCCCCCGGGACCCCCAAGTGACCCACCCCGGACCCATATGTGACCATCGGGGACCCACAAGTGAGCCCTGGGACCCACAAGTACCCACCCAGACCCACAAGTGACCCCCTCCCGGACCCATAAGTCCTCTCTGGGACCCATAAGTGACCCCCGGGGACCCCGAAGTGCCCCCCCCAGACCCATAAGTGCCCCCCCCCCGACCCATAACCGACCACCGGGATCCCCAAGTGTCCCCCCCCGACCCATAAGTGTCCCCTGGGACCCATAAGTGGTCTCTGGGACCCATAAGTGACCCCCGGGGACCCCCAAGTGCACCCCCGGACTCACAAGTGCCCCCCCAGACCCACAAGTGCCCCCCCAGACCCACAACGGACCCCCGGGACCCCCCAAGTGTTCCCCCCCCAGACCCATAAGTGACCCCTTGGACCCCCAATTGGCCCCTGGGACCCACAACTGCCCCTGCAGACCCACAAGTGACCCCCACCCCCGGACCCATAAGTGGTCTCTGGGACCCATAAGTGACCCCCGCAGACTCCCAAGTGCCCCCCCAGACCCACAAGTGACCCCCCCTGTACCCATAAGTGACCCCCGGGACCGCCAAGTGACCCCCCGGACCCATAAGTGACCCCCTCGGCCCCATAAGTGACCCCCGGGGACCCCCAAGTGATCCCTGGGACCCATAAGTGACCCCTGGGACCCCTAAGTGGTCTCTGGGACCCATAAGTGCCCCCCGGGACCCCTAAGTGACGCCCCGGACCCATAAGTGACCCCATCGGCCCCATAAGTGACCCCCGGGGACCCCCAAGTGATCCCTGGGACCCATAAATGCCCCCCCCAGACCCATAACCGACGCCCGGGACCCCCAAGTCTCCCCCCCCCCCGGACCCATAAGTGACCCCCCCAGACCCATAACCGACCCCCGGGACCCTCAAGTGTCCCCCCCCGGACCCATAAGTGACCCTTGGGACCCCCAAGTGCTCTCTGGGACCCATAAGTGACCCCCCGGAACGCCTAAGTGACCTCCCGGACCCATAAGTGACCCCTGGGACCCACAAGTGACCCCCGGGACCCATAAGTGACCGCTGGGACCCCTAAGTGACCCCTAAGTGACCCCCGGGACCATAAGTGATCCCCGGGACCCACAAGTGACCCCCTGGGACCCACAAGTGCCCCCCCCAGACCCACAAGTGACCCCTTG
Organism: Opisthocomus hoazin; assembly: GCF_030867145.1. Classification (NCBI taxonomy): domain Eukaryota; kingdom Metazoa; phylum Chordata; class Aves; order Opisthocomiformes; family Opisthocomidae; genus Opisthocomus; species Opisthocomus hoazin. Next base: position 451,937 of record NW_027449021.1, read on the forward strand.
GACCCCCAGTTGGCCCCTGGGACCCACAACTGCCCCTGCAGACCCACAAGTGACCCCCACTCCCGGACCCATAAGTGGTCTCTGGGACCCATAAGTGACCCCCGGAGACTCCCAAGTGCCCCCCCAGACCCACAAGTGACCCCCCCTGTACCCATAAGTGACCCCCGGGACCGCCAAGTGACCCCCCGGACCCATAAGTGACCCCCCCCGGACCCATAAGTGACCCCTGGGACCCCTAAGTGACCCCTAAGTGACCCCCCCGGAACCCATAAGTGACCCCCCGGACCCACAAATGACCCATAAGTCACCCCCCACCTCCCTGCAGCCAAAACGGGTAGACCCCGACAAGTGATCCCCCAGACCCATAAGTGACCCCTGGGACCCATAAGTGGTCTCTGGAACCCATAAGGGACCCCCGGGGACCCCCAAGTGCTTCCCCCAGACCCACAAGTGACCCCCCCCCCGGACCCATAAGTGACCCCTGGGACCCCTAAGTGAGCCCTAAGTGAGCCCTAAGTGACCCCCCCCCCCCCGGACCCATAAGTGACCCCTGGGACCCATAAGTGGTCTCTGGGACGGATAAGTGCCCCCCGGGACCCCTAAGTGACGCCCCGGACCCATAAGTGACCCCCTCGGCCCCATAAGTGACCCCCGGGGACCCCCAAGTGATCCCTGGGACCCATAAGTGCCCCCCCCAGACCCATAACCGACGCCCGGGACCCCCAAGTCTCCCCCCCCCACCGGACCCACAAGTGCCCCCCCCAGACCCACAAGTGACCCCTTGGACCCCCAATTGGCCCCTGGGACCCACAACTGCCCCTGCAGACTCACAAGTGACCCCCCACCCCCGGACCCATAAGTGGTCTCTGGGACCCATAAGTGACCCCCGGAGACTCCCAAGTGCCCCCCCCAGACCCACAAGTGACCCCCCCTGTACCCATAAGTGACCCCCGGACCGCCAAGTGACCCCCCGGACCCATAAGTGACCCCTGGGACCCATAAGTGGTCTCTGGGACCCATAAGGGACCCCCGGGGACCCCCAAGTGCTTCCCCCAGACCCACAAGTGACCCCCCCCCGGACCCATAAGTGACCCCTGGGACCCATAAGTGGTCTCTGGGACCCATAAGTGCCCCCCCGGGACCGCTAAGTGACGCCCCGGACCCATAAGTGACCCCCTCGGCCCCATAAGTGACCCCTGGGGACCCCCAAGTGATCCCTGGGACCCATAATGTGCCCCCCCCCCAGACCCATAACCCGACGCCCGGGACCCCCAAGTCTCCCCCCCCCCCCGGACCCATAAGTGACCACCGAGGACCCATAAGTGCCCCCCCCAGACCCATAACCGACCCCCGGGACCCTCAAGTGTCCCCCCCCGGACCCATAAGTGACCCCCCGGACCCATAAGTGACCCTTGGGACCCCCAAGTGCTCTCTGGGACCCATAAGTGACCCCCCGGAATGCCTAAGTGACCTCCCGGACCCATAAGTGACCCCTGGGACCCACAAGTGACCCCCCGGACCCATAAGTGACCCCCGGGACCCCCAAGTGCCCTCCCCAGACCCATAAGTGCCCACCCCCGACCCAAAACCGACCCCCTGGACCCCCAAGTGTCCCCCCCGGACCCATAAGTGACACCCGGGACCCCCAAGTGCCCCCCCAGACCCACAATTGACCCCCACCGGACCCCACAAGTGACCCCTGGGACCCCTAAGTAACCCCTAAGTGACCCCCCGGACCCATAAGTGTCCCACTGGGACCACACAAGTGCCCCACCGGACCCATAAGTGACCCCGGGAGACAACAAGTGTCCCCCCCCAGACCCACAAGTGCCCCCCCCGTACACACAAGTGCCCCCCCCAGAACCCATAACCGACCCCCCGGGACCCACAAGTGTTCCCGCCCCCGGACCCATAAGGGACCCCTGGGATCCCCAAGTGCCCCCCCAGACCCACAAGAGACCCCTCCCAGGACCCATAAGTGACTCTTGGGACCCCCAAGTGTCCCCCACCGGACCCATAAGTGTCCCCCTGGGACCCTTAAGTGACCCCTAAGTGACCCACCGGACCCATAAGTGTCCCCCCGGGACCCCCAAGTGTTCCTCCCCCCGGACCCATAGGTGTCCCCCTGGGACCCACAAGTGCCCCCCCGGACCCACAAGTGACCCCCCCCGGACCCACAAGTGACCCTTGGGACCCACAAGTGCCCCCCCAGACCCACAAGTGACACCCCCGGACCCATAAGTGATCCTCGGGGACCCCCAAGTGCCCCCCCAGACCCACAGGTGACCCCCCGCACCCATAAGTGTACCCCTGGGACCCCTAAGTGACCCCTAAGTGACCCCTACGTGTCCCCCTCTGACCCACAAGTGACCCCCCGGACCCATAAGTGAACCCCTGGACACCCAAGTGACCCCTGGGACCCACAAGTGACTGTGGGACCCACAAGTGTCCCCCCAGACCCACAAGTGACCCCCCGGACCCATAAGTGTCCTCCTGGGACCCCTAAGTGACCCCTAAGTGACCCCCCCCGGACCATAAGTGACCCCCGGGACCCACAAGTGACCCCCCGGACCCATAAGTGACCCCCGGGACCCACAAGTGACCCCTAAGTGACCCCCCCGGACCCACAAGTGACCCTTGGGACCCCCAAGTGAGCCCTGGGACCCACAAGTCCCGCCCCCAGACCCACAAGTCCCCCCCGGATCCACAAGTGCCTCCCCCAGACCCACAAGTGACCCCCCCAGGACCCATAAGTGGTCTCTGGGACCCATAAGTGACCCCCGAGACCCCCAAGTGTCCCCCCCACCCCGGACCCATAAGTGCCCCCCCAGACCAAAACCGACCCCCGGGACCCCAAGTGTCCCCCCCCCGGACCCATAAGTGACCGTCAGGGACCCCCAAGTGACCCCTGGGACCCACAAGTGCTCCCCCAGACCCACAAGTGACCCCCCGGACCCACAAGTGGCCCCCCTGACCCATAAGTGACTCTTGCGACCCCCGAAGTGACCCCCCCCAGACCCCATAAGTGGCCCCTGGGACCCCACAAGTGCCCCCCAGACCCACAAGTGCCAACCCCAGACCCACAAATGACCCCCCCGGGACACACAAGTGACCCCTGGTACCCACAAGTGCCCCCCTCAGACCCACAAGTGACCCCCCGGACCAATAAGTGTCCCCCTGGGACCCCTAAGTGACCCTAAGTGACCCCCCCGGACCCACAAGTGAGCCTTGGGACCCATAAGTGCTCTCTGGGACCCATAAGTGACTCCCCAGAACCCCTAAGTGACCCATAAGTGACCTCCCGGACCCATAAGGGACCCCTGGGACCCCCAAGTAATCCCTGGGACCCATAAGTGCCCCCCCCCAGACCCACAAGTGCCCACCCCAGACCCACAAGTGCCCCCCCCAGACCCATAAGTGACCCCTGGGACCCATAAGTGACCCCCCCGGGACCACTAAGTGACCCCCGGGACCCACAAGTGAGCCCTGGGACCCACAATTGCCCTCCCAGACCCACAAGTGACCCCCGGACCCATAAGTGTCCCCCTGGGACTCCCAAGTGATCCCTGGGACCCATAAGTGCCCCCCGGACCCCCAAGTGCTCCCCCAGACCCATAACCGACCCCCGGGACCCCCAAGTGTCCCCCCAGACCCACAAGTGACCCCCCGGACCCATAAGTGAATCTTGGGACCCCCAAGTGTCCCCCCCCACACCCATGACCGACCCCCGGACCCCCAAGTGTCCCCCCCCGGACCCACAAGTGCCCCCCAGACCCACAAGTGACCCCCCGGACCCACAAGTGTCCCCTCGGGACCCCCAAGTGTTCCCCCCCGGACCCACAAGTGACCCCACCCGAGACCCACAAGTGACCCTTGGGACCCCCAAGTGACCCCTGGGACCCACAAGTGCCCCCCCCAGTCCCACAAGTGACCCCCCGGACCCATAAGTGACCCCTGGACCCACAAGTGACCCCCCGGACCCATAACTGACACCCCCGGACCCATAAGTGTCCCTCTGGGACCCCTAAGTGACCCCTAAGTGACCCCCGGGACCCACAAGTGACCCCTGGGACCCCCAAGTGCCCCCCCAAACCCACAAGTGACCGCCCCGGACCCATAAGTTGTCTCTGTGACCCATAAGTGACCCCTGGGACCCCCAATTGCCCCCCCAGACCCATAAGTGACACCCCCCCGGACCTACAAGTGACCCTTGGGACCCCCAAGTGACCCCTGGGACCCACAAGTGCCCCCCCCAGTCCCCCAAGTGACCCCCCGGACCTATAAGTGACCCCTGGACCCACAAGTGATCCCCCGGACCCATAAGTGTCCTCCTGGGACCCCTAAGTGACCCCTAAGTGACCCCCCCGGACCCACAAGTGACCCTTGGGACCCCCAAGTGTCCCCCAGACCCACAAGTGACACCCCCGGACCCATAAGTGTTCTCTGGGACCCATAAGTGACCCCCGGGGACCCCCAAGTGCCCCCCAGACCCACAACCGACCCCAACGACCCCCAAGGGTCCCCCCCCCGGACCCATAAGTGCCCCCCCGGATCCCCAAGTGCCCCCTCAGACCCACAAGAGACCCCTCCCAGGACCCATAAGTGACTCTTGGGACCCCCAAGAGTCCCCCACCGGACCCATAAGTGTCCCCCTGGGACCAATAAGTGACCCCTAAGTGACCCCCCGGACCCATAGGTGCCCCCCCGGGACCCCCAAGTGTTCCTCCCCCGGACCCATAGGTGTCCCCCTGGGACCCACAAGTGCCCCCCCGGACCCACAAGTGACCCCCCGGACCCATAACTGACCCTCGGGGACCCCCAAGTGCCCCCCCAGACCCACAAGTGACCCCCCGCACCCATAAGTGTCCCCCTGGGACCCCTAAGTAACCCTTAACTGACCCTCCCGGACCCATAAGTGACCCCTGGGACCCACAAGTGACCCCCCGGACCCATAAGTGACCGCTGGGACCCCTAAGTGACCCCTAAGTGACCCCCACGTGTCCCCCTCTGACCCACAAGTGACCCCCCGGACCCATAAGTGTCCCCCTGGGACCCCTAAGTAACCCTTAACTGACCCTCCCGGACCCATAAGTGACCCCTGGGACCCACAAGTGACCCCCCGGACCCATAAGTGACCGCTGGGAACCCTAAGTGACCCCTAAGTGACCCCCGGAACCATAAGTGATCCCCGGGACCCCCAAGTGACCCCCGGGGACCCACAAGTGCCCCCCCAGACCCACAAGTGACACCACCGGACCCATAAGTGGTCTCTGGGACCCATAAATGACCCCCGCGGACCCCCAAGTGCCCTCCCCAGACCCATAAGTGCCCCCCCCGACCCATAACCGACCCCCGGGACCCCCAAGTGTCACCCCCGGACCCATAAGTGACCCCTGGGACCCCCAAGTGATCCCTGGGACCCATAAGTGCCCCCCCGGGACCCCCAAGTGCCCCCCCAGACCCACAATTGACCCCTCCCGGACCCACAAGTGACCCTTGGGACCCCTAAGTGACCCCTAAGTGCCCCCCCGGACCCATAAGTGACTCCTGGGACCCACAAGTGC
>NW_027449021.1:465000-467500 GCF_030867145.1 Opisthocomus hoazin
CGCTCTCGCACGGAACCGCGACGCCACGCCGCCGCCGCCGCGTCACGCCGCAGCCGCCGCCGCCGCCGGCGGTCGGCTCGCGGAAGAGGAAGCCCCAGCCCGGAGAGCGGCCTGAACAACGCGTCAGACGCGCCCGGAGACGGCCCCGCACGGGGCCACGGCGATGGGTTTTTCTCGGGGAGGAGGAGGGCGACAGGAACCGGGGCAGGGGCGGCGCGGACGGGGGACAGACGGGGGCGTCCACCGCCACCGCCCCCGTCCCCCACCCACCGGCGCACGCACGCGCGCGCGTCAGTGCGGCACGGCACCCCCGCGGTGCCCACCCGCAGACAGACGCCCGCGCGGGAGGCCGGCGGCGAGGCCCGCGCCATCGCCGCCCCGCGCCTCCCTCCCCCGAAGCTCGCTCTCGCTCTCTCTTCCCCAAACCCACCGCCGATAGCCCGGCGGGGACGAGCTCCGTCCAGCAGGCGCTCTCCGGGAGCGGGGAGCTTCGGAGCGCTCCCCGAGTCTCCATTTAGGGGGACGAAGGCCCGCGCGCTCGCGCGCGCGGCCCTGCGAGGCACCCCAGCCGCGCCGCTGCTGGCCCGCCGGCCCCCCCCCCCCCCGCGCTGGGGCGGGGGGGCTCGGCGGCGCAGACGGCGATTGATCGTAAAGCGACGCTCAGACAGGCGTAGCCCCGGGAGGAACCCGGGGCCGCGAGTGCGTTCGAAGTGTCGATGATCAATGTGTCCTGCAATTCACATTAATTCTCGCAGCTAGCTGCGTTCTTCATCGACGCACGAGCCGAGTGATCCACCGCTAAGAGTTGTCTCGGTTTCGGCACCGCCCCGCGCGCGCGGAGGGGCCGGGACCGCTCGCCGAGAGCGGCCCCTTCTCTGAGGACGGCCGGACCGACCGCCGGCCCCGCCGCCGCCCACCCCCCTCCGCACGCGCGGAGGGGGCGCGGCGCGGCGGCGCGACGCGGCGCGACGGAGAGGCCCTCGCCTCGGCTTGACCGTACGAGCACAGGGGAAACGGAAAACAACGGAAAACCCCGAGCGGCCAAAGGGCGGGGGAGCCCGCGCTCCCGACCGACCCTGGGGAAACGTACGCAACACACACACACACCCTTGGCGCGCTTCGGGGGCGGCCCAGGCGCCCGGGCTCGGACCGGCCTCCCCCCGGAGGCTACGGCACGCCCGGCCGCGACGCCTGCCCGCCTTCGCTCGGGAGCCGGACGCCCGGCTGCGCCCGCGCTGCGACGAGCCGGCTCCGCCCACCACGGTCGCCTCTCGCCCCGCCGGCGAACCTCGGCGCCGACGCCGCCTTCCACCGACGCCGGAGGAAGCGCGGCCGGCCACTGGAGCGCGAGCCGGCGACGCGCGGCCGCCCACCGGCCCGCGCCGGATGGGCGAACCCGGCCACCCCGCCCGGCGGCGGCGGCCGCCACCGCCGCCGCGAAAACCGCCGCCGCAGCCGCTTCTCGCCTCGGCCCCCTGGGGCCGCCGGCACGGCCCCAGCGGAAAGGCGGACGGCGCTGAGCGCGGGGGGCGGCTCCCACTCTCCCCGTTTCCACGCGAAGACCCGGAGCGGGACGCCCCCGCGCCGCGCGCCCGCCCTCGAGACGGAAGCGACGGGCGGGGAAACGCGGGACGGGACGGCCGCCAGCGGATGCGGCCGGGGAACCCTCCCGGACGACCCGACGGACGACCGGCACCGACCAGCACGCCGAGCGGCGCCGCCGCCGCTCGGCCTGGGGGGGTGTGGCTCGCCCCCCCCTTTCTTTCCCTGGGCGCCGAGGGCGGGGCGAGGAGCGGGAGAGGGGAGCGCGGCGCGCCCCGAGCGCGGCCGCAGCGCGAGCGTCCAAAGGCGCGGGGCGGCCCCCCGGCGGCCGCCCCCCCCCGCGGGGGCTCGCCGCGCCTTTCTTTCCCCCGGCGCGGAGCCCGCGCTCCGGCCGGCGGGTGGCCCCGTTTGCGAGGGCGGGCAGGTCGGCCGCGGCCGACCCGCGCCGCGGTCTCTCCGCCGAGACCGGCCCGCGGAGAGGGGGGGCAGGTTGGGGCAGCGAGACGCCCCCCCTTCTCCGGCACGGCGGCCCGCGGGGGCGGACGCCCCCCCCGCGGCTCGCGCCGTGCCGCTCGAGTCTTTAAACCGCCGCCCGGCTCCTTTGGCCTTTGACCCCCGGACTCGGCCGAGGGAGGGCCGCCGAAGCGCGGACGCTAGGTACCTGGCCCTGGGGTGAGGGAAACGACCTGCATGGCCCCGCGGGGGTGCCTCCCCCGGCTGCCGCCCTCGGGGGAGCGTCCGCCCGCGGGGGCGCGCCCGGCATCCGCCGCCACCACCTCGTCCTCCTTAGCCCCGGGGCCCGGGGTTTCCCTCGATAGCCCGGCGCTGCGCCCGGGGGGAGAGACGTGGCTCGGGCCGCCCGCTCGCGCGGGACGCGACCCGGCCGGGGGGGGGGCCTCGCCCGCCCCGGGCGGCGCCAGCGGCCGAGACCGTGCTCGCGCCCCCCCCTTCCGCCACG
>NW_027449021.1:472500-480000 GCF_030867145.1 Opisthocomus hoazin
GAGCCCTCGCTCCAGTCGGCAACGGCCACCGGAGCCTGCGGGCAAGCAGCGGCTTCGCGCGGCTTCTGGCAGTCGGAAGCGCCGTGCGCGATAGGTAGGAGGCAGAACGGCCACGGCCAGGGCCGCCGGGCAACGCCCGAGTCTGCCGGCTGAGCCGCGGGTGACAAGCGTTCAAGTGCCGGCGACCGCCGCCCGTCTCGGCCCGGCCCTGGAGAAACCCCTCTTGGAGCCCTCGCTCCAGTCGGCAACGGCCACCGGAGCCTGCGGGCAAGCAGCGGCTTCGCGCGGCTTCTGGCAGTCGGAAGCGCCGTGCGCGATAGGTAGGAGGCAGAACGGCCACGGCCAGGGCCGCCGGGCAACGCCCGAGTCTGCCGGCTGAGCCGCGGCTGACAAGCGTTCGAGTGCCGGCGACCGCCGCCCGTCTCGGCCCGGCCCTGGAGAAACCCCTCTTGGAGCCCTCGCTCCAGTCGGCAACGGCCACCGGAGCCTGCGGGCAAGCAGCGGCTTCGCGCGGCTTCTGGCAGTCGGAAGCGCCGTGCGCGATAGGTAGGAGGCAGAACGGCCACGGCCACAGCTGCCGTGCAACGCCCGAGTCTGCCGGCTGAACCGCGAGTAGCTGCAGCGGTTCGATGGCGCTGGTCCGCGAGCGCCAGCCCTCTGCCCTAGTATACGGACAGCGAGGTCCCCGGCCCCGGCGGGCTCGAAGAGAACCGTCTTCCCCCAGCGGGGAGGCGCGCGAGCGCCGCCGACTCTTACCATGACGTAACTGGAGGCAGCGCAAAGCAGCGACCCCTTCGGCAGCTCCGAAGAAGAACCGGGCAAGACGTCTACCTGCCAGAACCGCGGTGGAGCCAAAGTCCCGCCGGAGCGAGGTAGACGAGGCATCCCTTTCCGCCGGCAGCTCCGGCGGCCACATCGGGCACACCGGACCCGGCGGACGGTAAAACGGGTAGACCTGGCCTCCCTGCCGGCAGAACGGGTAGACGAGGCCTCCCTGCCTGGAACCGGGTAGACCTGGCATCCCTGCCGGAAGCGGGTAGACCTGGCATCCCTGCCGGTAAAACGGGTAGACCTGGCCTCCCTGCCGGCAGAACGGGTAGACGAGGCCTCCCTGCCTGGAACCGGGTAGACCTGGCATCCCTGCCGGAAGCGGGTAGACCTGGTCTCCCTGCCGGTAAAACGGGTAGACCTGTTCTCCCTGCAGGTAAAACGGGTAGACCTGGCCTCCCTGCCGGTAAAACGGGTAGACCTGGCCTCCCTGCCGGCAGAACGGGTAGACCTGGCATCCCTGCCGGCGAAACGGGTAGACCTGGTCTCCCTGCCGGTAAAACGGGTAGACCTGGTCTCCCTGCAGGTAAAACGGGTAGACCTGTTATCCCTGCCGGCAAAACGGGTAGACCTGGTCTCCCTGCAGCCAGAACGGGTAGACCTGGCATCCCTGCCGGTAAAACGGGTAGACCTGGTCTCCCTGCCGGCAAAAAGGGTAGACCTGTTCTCCCTGCCGCCAGAACGGGTAGACCTGGCCTCCCTGCCGGTAAAACGGGTAGACCTGGTCTCCGTGCAGGTAAAACGGGTAGACCTGGCATCCCTGCCGGCAGAACGGGTAGACCTGGTCTCCCTGCCGCCAGAACGGGTAGACCTGGCATCCCTGCCGGCAAAACGGGTAGACCTGGTCTCCCTGCCGGTAAAACGGGTAGACCTGGCCTCCCTGCAGGTAAAACGGGTAGACCTGTTATCCCTGCCGGCAAAACGGGTAGACCTGGCATCCCTGCCGGCAAAACGGGTAGACCTGGTCTCCCTGCCGCTAGAACGGGTAGACCTGGCCTCCCTGCCGGCAGAACGGGTAGACCTGGCCTCCCTGCCGGTAAAACGGGTAGACCTGGCATCCCTGCAGGTAAAACGGGTAGACCTGGCATCCCTGCCGGCAAAACGGGTAGACCTGGTCTCCCTGCCGGTAAAACGGGTAGACCTGTTCTCCCTGCAGGTAAAACGGGTAGACCTGTTCTCCCTGCCGCCAGAACGGGTAGACCTGGCATCCCTGCCGGCAAAACGGGTAGACCTGGTCTCCCTGCCGGCAAAAAGGGTAGACCTGTTCTCCCTGCCGCCAGAACGGGTAGACCTGGCCTCCCTGCCGGTAAAACGGGTAGACCTGGTCTCCGTGCAGGTAAAACGGGTAGACCTGGCATCCCTGCCGGCAGAACGGGTAGACCTGGTCTCCCTGCCGCCAGAACGGGTAGACCTGGCATCCCTGCCGGCAAAACGGGTAGACCTGGTCTCCCTGCCGGTAAAACGGGTAGACCTGGCCTCCCTGCAGGTAAAACGGGTAGACCTGTTATCCCTGCCGGCAAAACGGGTAGACCTGGCATCCCTGCCGGCAAAACGGGTAGACCTGGTCTCCCTGCCGGTAAATGGGTAGACCTGGTCTCCCCGCCGCTAGAACGGGTAGACCTGGCCTCCCTGCCGGCAGAACGGGTAGACCTGGCCTCCCTGCCGGTAAAACGGGTAGACCTGGCATCCCTGCAGGTAAAACGGGTAGACCTGGCATCCCTGCCGGCAAAACGGGTAGACCTGGTCTCCCTGCCGGTAAAACGGGTAGACCTGTTCTCCCTGCAGGTAAAACGGGTAGACCTGTTCTCCCTGCCGCCAGAACGGGTAGACCTGGCATCCCTGCCGGCAAAACGGGTAGACCTGGTCTCCCTGCCGGTAAATGGGTAGACCTGGTCTCCCTGCAGGTAAATCGGGTAGACCTGTTATCCCTGCCGGCAAAACGGGTAGACCTGGTCTCCCTGCAGCCAGAACGGGTAGACCTGGTCTCCCTGCCGGCAAAACGGGTAGACCTGGTCTCCCTGCCGGCAGAACGGGTAGACCTGGTCTCCCTGCCGGTAAATGGGTAGACCTGGTCTCCCTGCCGGCAATATGGGTAGACCTGGCCTCCCTGCAGCCAGAACGGGTAGACCTGGCATCCCTGCCGGTAAATGGGTAGACCTGGCATCCCTGCCGGTAAAACGGGTAGACCTGGCATCCCTGCCGGCAATACGGGTAGACCTGGTCTCCCTGCCGCTAGAACGGGTAGACCTGGCATCCCTGCCGGTAAAAACGGGTAGACCTGGCCTCCCTGCCGGCAATACGGGTAGACCTGGCCTCCCTCCCGGTAAAACGGGTAGACCTGGCATCCCTGCCGGCAGAACGGGTAGACCTGGTCTCCCTGCCGCCAGAACGGGTAGACCTGGCCTCCCTGCAGGTAAAATGGGTAGACCTGGCCTCCCTGCCGGCAGAAGGGGTAGACCTGGCCTCCCTGCCGGCAGAAGGGGTAGACCTGTCCTCCCTGCGGACAGAGCGGGTCGCCCGTGCTGGAGGCCCGTATGCAGGGGTGCCTGCACGGGGTGGGAAGGGCCGGCGGCGGGCTGCCTGTGCTCTCTCAGCCGGGGCGGCGGTGGGGGGGCTTGCGGGGGGTGGCTGGGGTCGGCAGGCCGGCCCTGCCGGAGGCCCGTATGCAGGGGTGCCTGCACGGGGTGGGAAGGGCCGGCGGCGGGCTGCCTGTGCTCTCTCAGCCGGGGCGGCGGTGGGGGGGCTTGCGGGGGGTGGCTGGGGGCGGCAGGCCGGCCCTGCCGGAGGCCCGTATGCAGGGGTGCCTGCACGGGGTGGGAAGGGGCGGCGGCGGGGTGCCTGTGCTCTCTCAGCCGGGGCGGCGGTGGGGGGGCTTGTGGGGGGTGGCTGGGGGCGGCAGGCCGGCCGTGCCGGAGGCCCGTATGCAGGGGTGCCTGCACGGGGTGGGAAGGGGCGGCGGCGGGGTGCCTGTGCTGTCTCAGCCGGGGCGGCGGTGGGGGGGCTTGTGGGGAGTGGCTGGGGGCGGCAGGCCGGCCCTGCCGGAGGCCCGTATGCAGGGGTGCCTGCACGGGGTGGGTGGGCCTGCGGCGGGCTGCCTGTGCTCTCTGAGCCGGGGCGGCGGTGGGGGGGGCTTGCGGGGGGTGGCTGGGGTCGGCAGGCCGGCCCTGCCGGAGGCCCGTATGCAGGGGTGCCTGCACGGGGTGGGAAGGGCCGGCGGCGGGCTGCCTGTGATCTCTCAGCCGGGGCGGCGGTGGGGGGGGTTGCGGGGGGTGGCTGGGGGCGGCAGGCCGGCCCTGCCGGAGGCCCGTATGCAGGGGTGCCTGCACGGGGTGGGAAGGGCCGGCGGCGGGCTGCCTGTGCTCTCTGAGCCGGGGCGGCGGTGGGGGGGGCTTGCGGGGGGTGGCTGGGGTCGGCAGGCCGGCCCTGCCGGAGGCCCGTATGCAGGGGTGCCTGCACGGGGTGGGAAGGGGCGGCGGCGGGCTGCCTGTGCTGTCTCAGCCGGGGCGGCGGTGGGGGGGCTTGCGGGGGGTGGCTGGGGGCGGCAGGCCGGCCCTGCCGGAGGCCCGTATGCAGGGGTGCCTGCACGGGGTGGGAAGGGCCGGCGGCGGGCTGCCTGTGCTGTCTCAGCCGGGGCGGCGGTGGGGGGGCTTGCGGGGGATGGCTGGGGTCGGCAGGCCGGCCCTGCCGGTGGCCCGTATGCAGGGGTGCCTGCACGGGGTGGGAAGGGCCTGCGGCGGGCTGCCTGTGCTCTCTGAGCCGGGGCGGCGGTGGGGGGGGCTTGCGGGGGGTGGCTGGGGGCGGCAGGCCGGCCCTGCCGGAGGCCCGTATGCAGGGGTGCCTGCACGGGGTGGGAAGGGGCGGCGGCGGGGTGCCTGTGCTCTCTGAGCCGGGGCGGCGGTGGGGGGGCTTGCGGGGGGTGGCTGGGGGCGGCAGGCCGGCCCTGCCGGAGGCCCGTATGCAGGGGTGCCTGCACGGGGTGGGAAGGGCCGGCGGCGGGGTGCCTGTGCTCTCTCAGCCGGGGCGGCGGTGGGGGGGCTTGCTGGGGGTGGCTGGGGGCGGCAGGCCGGCCCTGCCGGAGGCCCGTATGCAGGGGTGCCTGCACGGGGTGGGAAGGGCCGGCGGCGGGCTGTCTGTGCTCTCTCAGCCGGGGCGGCGGTGGGGGGGCTTGCGGGGGGTGGCTGGGGGCGGCAGGCCGGCCCTGCCGGAGGCCCGTATGCAGGGGTGCCTGCACGGGGTGGGAAGGGGCGGCGGCGGGCTGCCTGTGCTGTCTCAGCCGGGGCGGCGGTGGGGGGGCTTGCGGGGGGTGGCTGGGGGCGGCAGGCCGGCCCTGCCGGAGGCCCGTATGCAGGGGTGCCTGCACGGGGTGGGAAGGGCCGGCGGCGGGCTGCCTGTGCTGTCTCAGTCGGGGCGGCGGTGGAGGGGCTTGCGGGGGATGGCTGGGGTCGGCAGGCCGGCCCTGCCGGAGGCCCGTATGCAGGGGTGCCTGCACGGGGTGGGAAGGGCCGGCGGCGGGCTGCCTGTGCTCTCTGAGCCGGGGCGGCGGTGGGGGGGGCTTGCTGGGGGTGGCTGGGGGCGGCAGGCCGGCCCTGCCGGAGGCCCGTATGCAGGGGTGCCTGCACGGGGTGGGAAGGGCCGGCAGCGGGCTGTCTGTGCTCTCTCAGCCGGGGCGGCGGTGGGGGGGCTTGCGGGGGGTGGCTGGGGTCGGCAGGCCGGCCCTGCCGGAGGCCCGTATGCAGGGGTGCCTGCACGGGGTGGGAAGGGCCGGCGGCGGGCTGCCTGTGCTCTCTCAGCCGGGGCGGCGGTGGGGGGGCTTGTGGGGGGTGGCTGGGGGCGGCAGGCCGGCCGTGCCGGAGGCCCGTATGCAGGGGTGCCTGCACGGGGTGGGAAGGGCCGGCGGCGGGCTGCCTGTGCTCTCTCAGCCGGGGCGGCGGTGGGGGGGCTTGCGGGGGGTGGCTGGGGGCGGCAGGCCGGCCCTGCCGGAGGCCCGTATGCAGGGGTGCCTGCACGGGGTGGGAAGGGGCGGCGGCGGGCTGCCTGTGCTGTCTCAGCCGGGGCGGCGGTGGGGGGGCTTGCGGGGGGTGGCTGGGGGCGGCAGGCCGGCCCTGCCGGAGGCCCGTATGCAGGGGTGCCTGCACGGGGTGGGAAGGGCCTGCGGCGGGCTGCCTGTGCTCTCTGAGCCGGGGCGGCGGTGGGGGGGGCTTGCGGGGGGTGGCTGGGGGCGGCAGGCCGGCCCTGCCGGAGGCCCGTATGCAGGGGTGCCTGCACGGGGTGGGAAGGGGCGGCGGCGGGGTGCCTGTGCTCTCTGAGCCGGGGCGGCGGTGGGGGGGCTTGCGGGGGGTGGCTGGGGGCGGCAGGCCGGCCCTGCCGGAGGCCCGTATGCAGGGGTGCCTGCACGGGGTGGGAAGGGCCGGCGGCGGGGTGCCTGTGCTCTCTCAGCCGGGGCGGCGGTGGGGGGGCTTGCTGGGGGTGGCTGGGGGCGGCAGGCCGGCCCTGCCGGAGGCCCGTATGCAGGGGTGCCTGCACGGGGTGGGAAGGGCCGGCGGCGGGCTGTCTGTGCTCTCTCAGCCGGGGCGGCGGTGGGGGGGCTTGCGGGGGGTGGCTGGGGGCGGCAGGCCGGCCCTGCCGGAGGCCCGTATGCAGGGGTGCCTGCACGGGGTGGGAAGGGGCGGCGGCGGGCTGCCTGTGCTGTCTCAGCCGGGGCGGCGGTGGGGGGGCTTGCGGGGGGTGGCTGGGGGCGGCAGGCCGGCCCTGCCGGAGGCCCGTATGCAGGGGTGCCTGCACGGGGTGGGAAGGGCCGGCGGCGGGCTGCCTGTGCTGTCTCAGTCGGGGCGGCGGTGGAGGGGCTTGCGGGGGATGGCTGGGGTCGGCAGGCCGGCCCTGCCGGAGGCCCGTATGCAGGGGTGCCTGCACGGGGTGGGAAGGGCCGGCGGCGGGCTGCCTGTGCTCTCTGAGCCGGGGCGGCGGTGGGGGGGGCTTGCTGGGGGTGGCTGGGGGCGGCAGGCCGGCCCTGCCGGAGGCCCGTATGCAGGGGTGCCTGCACGGGGTGGGAAGGGCCGGCAGCGGGCTGTCTGTGCTCTCTCAGCCGGGGCGGCGGTGGGGGGGCTTGCGGGGGGTGGCTGGGGTCGGCAGGCCGGCCCTGCCGGAGGCCCGTATGCAGGGGTGCCTGCACGGGGTGGGAAGGGCCGGCGGCGGGCTGCCTGTGCTCTCTCAGCCGGGGCGGCGGTGGGGGGGCTTGTGGGGGGTGGCTGGGGGCGGCAGGCCGGCCGTGCCGGAGGCCCGTATGCAGGGGTGCCTGCACGGGGTGGGAAGGGCCGGCGGCGGGCTGCCTGTGCTCTCTCAGCCGGGGCGGCGGTGGGGGGGCTTGCGGGGGGTGGCTGGGGGCGGCAGGCCGGCCCTGCCGGAGGCCCGTATGCAGGGGTGCCTGCACGGGGTGGGAAGGGGCGGCGGCGGGCTGCCTGTGCTGTCTCAGCCGGGGCGGCGGTGGGGGGGCTTGCGGGGGGTGGCTGGGGGCGGCAGGCCGGCCCTGCCGGAGGCCCGTATGCAGGGGTGCCTGCACGGGGTGGGAAGGGCCTGCGGCGGGCTGCCTGTGCTCTCTGAGCCGGGGCGGCGGTGGGGGGGGCTTGCGGGGGGTGGCTGGGGGCGGCAGGCCGGCCCTGCCGGAGGCCCGTATGC
>NW_027449021.1:492500-502500 GCF_030867145.1 Opisthocomus hoazin
GAGACGGGAAGCGACATTGGAAAGGAGACCGCCCGGCCCGAACACCGGAGCCCCGCCGTGGCTCCCTATGACGGGGAGTACGGAAGACCCGGCCCGCCGGGGGCCCTCTCCGACGCCACCCGAAAAGCCTCATCGATCAGGAAAGGGAAGGGGAACGGAGGAGAAGCGGAGGCCCCACGGCCACGGTTCCTGGGACAGCGACGGCCGCGCGCGCCGGCCCCCGAACCCCGAACCTCGGGCAGGGCTGGGCAGCACAGGCGCGGGGCCCTGCGTGCGAGCGAGCGAGCGGGCAGCGTCGACAGCAGAAGCCCAACGCGGCTTGGCCACCGGCAGAGCCGGACTGCCGTAGAGGCTTCTCTGCAACGTGCCCGCGGATGGCTGCTGTTAACGGGCGTGGGGAGGGGGGGGGAGCCACGGCAGGCTCCACTCCCAAACCCCGGCCCTACAAGCGTTCGAGTGCCGGAGACCGCCGCCCGTCTCGGCCCGGCCCTGGAGAAACCCCTCTTGGAGCCCTCGCTCCAGTCGGCAACGGCCACCGGAGCCTGCGGGCAAGCAGCGGCTTCGCGCGGCTTCTGGCAGTCGGAAGCGCCGTGCGCGATAGGTAGGAGGCAGAACGGCCACGGCCAGGGCCGCCGGGCAACGCCCGAGTCTGCCGGCTGAGCCGCGGCTGACAAGCGTTCGAGTGCCGGCGACCGCCGCCCGTCTCGGCCCGGCCCTGGAGAAACCCCTCTTGGAGCCCTCGCTCCAGTCGGCAACGGCCACCGGAGCCTGCGGGCAAGCAGCGGCTTCGCGCGGCTTCTGGCAGTCGGAAGCGCCGTGCGCGATAGGTAGGAGGCAGAACGGCCACGGCCAGGGCCGCCGGGCAACGCCCGAGTCTGCCCGCTGAGCCGCGGGTGACAAGCGTTCGAGTGCCGGCGACCGCCGCCGGTCTCGGCCCGGCCCTGGAGAAACCCCTCTTGGAGCCCTCGCTCCAGTCGGCAACGACCACCGGAGCCTGCAGGCAAGCAGCGGCTTCGCGCGGCTTCTGGCAGTCGGAAGCGCCGTGCGCGATAGGTAGGAGGCAGAACGGCCACGGCCAGGGCCGCCGGGCAACGCCCGAGTCTGCCCGCTGAGCCGCGGGTGACAAGCGTTCGAGTGCCGGCGACCGCCGCCGGTCTCGGCCCGGCCCTGGAGAAACCCCTCTTGGAGCCCTCGCTCCAGTCGGCAACGGCCACCGGAGCCTGCGGGCAAGCAGCGGCTTCGCGCGGCTTCTGGCAGTCGGAAGCGCCGTGCGCGATAGGTAGGAGGCAGAACGGCCACGGCCAGGGCCGCCGGGCAACGCCCGAGTCTGCCCGCTGAGCCGCGGGTGACAAGCGTTCGAGTGCCGGCGACCGCCGCCCGTCTCGGCCCGGCCCTGGAGAAACCCCTCTTGGAGCCCTCGCTCCAGTCGGCAACGGCCACCGGAGCCTGCGGGCAAGCAGCGGCTTCGCGCGGCTTCTGGCAGTCGGAAGCGCCGTGCGCGATAGGTAGGAGGCAGAACGGCCACGGCCAGGGCCGCCGGGCAACTCCCGAGTCTGCCGGCTGAGCCGCGGCTGACAAGCGTTCGAGTGCCGGCGACCGCCGCCCGTCTCGGCCCGGCCCTGGAGAAACCCCTCTTGGAGCCCTCGCTCCAGTCGGCAACGGCCACCGGAGCCTGCGGGCAAGCAGCGGCTTCGCGCGGCTTCTGGCAGTCGGAAGCGCCGTGCGCGATAGGTAGGAGGCAGAACGGCCACGGCCAGGGCCGCCGGGCAACGCCCGAGTCTGCCGGCTGAGCCGCGGGTGACAAGCGTTCAAGTGCCGGCGACCGCCGCCCGTCTCGGCCCGGCCCTGGAGAAACCCCTCTTGGAGCCCTCGCTCCAGTCGGCAACGGCCACCGGAGCCTGCGGGCAAGCAGCGGCTTCGCGCGGCTTCTGGCAGTCGGAAGCGCCGTGCGCGATAGGTAGGAGGCAGAACGGCCACGGCCAGGGCCGCCGGGCAACGCCTGAGTCTGCCGGCTGAGCCGCGGGTGACAAGCGTTCGAGTGCCGGCGACCGCCGCCCGTCTCGGCCCGGCCCTGGAGAAACCCCTCTTGGAGCCCTCGCTCCAGTCGGCAACGGCCACCGGAGCCTGCGGGCAAGCAGCGGCTTCGCGCGGCTTCTGGCAGTCGGAAGCGCCGTGCGCGATAGGTAGGAGGCAGAACGGCCACGGCCACAGCTGCCGTGCAACGCCCGAGTCTGCCGGCTGAACCGCGAGTAGCTGCAGCGGTTCGATGGCGCTGGTCCGCGAGCGCCAGCCCTCTGCCCTAGTATACGGACAGCGAGGTCCCCGGCCCCGGCGGGCTCGAAGAGAACCGTCTTCCCCCAGCGGGGAGGCGCGCGAGCGCCGCCGACTCTTACCATGACGTAACTGGAGGCAGTGCAAAGCAGCGACCCCTTCGGCAGCTCCGAAGAAGAACCGGGCAAGACGTCTACCTGCCAGAACCGCGGTGGAGCCAAAGTCCCGCCGGAGCGAGGTAGACGAGGCATCCCTTTCCGCCGGCAGCTCCGGCGGCCACATCGGGCACACCGGACCCGGCGGACGGTAAAACGGGTAGACCTGGCCTCCCTGCCGGCAGAACGGGTAGACGAGGCCTCCCTGCCTGGAACCGGGTAGACCTGGCATCCCTGCCGGAAGCGGGTAGACCTGGCATCCCTGCCGGTAAAACGGGTAGACCTGGCCTCCCTGCCGGCAGAACGGGTAGACGAGGCCTCCCTGCCTGGAACCGGGTAGACCTGGCATCCCTGCCGGAAGCGGGTAGACCTGGTCTCCCTGCCGCCAAAACGGGTAGACCTGGCCTCCCTGCCGCCACAACGGGTAGACCTGGCATCCCTGCCGGCAAAACGGGTAGACCTGGTCTCCCTGCCGGTAAAACGGGTAGACCTGTTCTCCCTGCAGGTAAAACGGGTAGACCTGGCCTCCCTGCCGGTAAAACGGGTAGACCTGGCCTCCCTGCCGGCAGAACGGGTAGACCTGGCATCCCTGCCGGCGAAACGGGTAGACCTGGTCTCCCTGCCGGTAAAACGGGTAGACCTGGTCTCCCTGCAGGTAAAACGGGTAGACCTGTTATCCCTGCCGGCAAAACGGGTAGACCTGGTCTCCCTGCAGCCAGAACGGGTAGACCTGGCATCCCTGCCGGTAAAACGGGTAGACCTGGTCTCCCTGCCGGCAAAAAGGGTAGACCTGTTCTCCCTGCCGCCAGAACGGGTAGACCTGGCCTCCCTGCCGGTAAAACGGGTAGACCTGGTCTCCGTGCAGGTAAAACGGGTAGACCTGGCATCCCTGCCGGCAGAACGGGTAGACCTGGTCTCCCTGCCGCCAGAACGGGTAGACCTGGCATCCCTGCCGGCAAAACGGGTAGACCTGGTCTCCCTGCCGGTAAAACGGGTAGACCTGGCCTCCCTGCAGGTAAAACGGGTAGACCTGTTATCCCTGCCGGCAAAACGGGTAGACCTGGCATCCCTGCCGGCAAAACGGGTAGACCTGGTCTCCCTGCCGGTAAATGGGTAGACCTGGTCTCCCTGCCGCTAGAACGGGTAGACCCGGCCTCCCTGCCGGCAGAACGGGTAGACCTGGCCTCCCTGCCGGTAAAACGGGTAGACCTGGCATCCCTGCAGGTAAAACGGGTAGACCTGGCATCCCTGCCGCCAAAACGGGTAGACCTGGTCTCCCTGCCGGTAAAACGGGTAGACCTGTTCTCCCTGCAGGTAAAACGGGTAGACCTGTTCTCCCTGCCGCCAGAACGGGTAGACCTGGCATCCCTGCCGGCAAAACGGGTAGACCTGGTCTCCCTGCCGGCAAAAAGGGTAGACCTGTTCTCCCTGCCGCCAGAACGGGTAGACCTGGCCTCCCTGCCGGTAAAACGGGTAGACCTGGTCTCCGTGCAGGTAAAACGGGTAGACCTGGCATCCCTGCCGGCAGAACGGGTAGACCTGGTCTCCCTGCCGCCAGAACGGGTAGACCTGGCATCCCTGCCGGCAAAACGGGTAGACCTGGTCTCCCTGCCGGTAAAACGGGTAGACCTGGCCTCCCTGCAGGTAAAACGGGTAGACCTGTTATCCCTGCCGGCAAAACGGGTAGACCTGGCATCCCTG
Source organism: Opisthocomus hoazin (assembly GCF_030867145.1). Classification (NCBI taxonomy): domain Eukaryota; kingdom Metazoa; phylum Chordata; class Aves; order Opisthocomiformes; family Opisthocomidae; genus Opisthocomus; species Opisthocomus hoazin. The sequence continues at coordinate 496,628 of NW_027449021.1, forward strand.
CCGGCAAAACGGGTAGACCTGGTCTCCCTGACGGTAAATGGGTAGACCTGGTCTCCCTGCAGGTAAATCGGGTAGACCTGTTATCCCTGCCGGCAAAACGGGTAGACCTGGTCTCCCTGCAGCCAGAACGGGTAGACCTGGTCTCCCTGCCGGTAAATGGGTAGACCTGGTCTCCCTGCCGGCAATATGGGTAGACCTGGCCTCCCTGCAGCCAGAACGGGTAGACCTGGCATCCCTGCCGGTAAATGGGTAGACCTGGCATCCCTGCCGGTAAAACGGGTAGACCTGGCATCCCTGCCGGCAATACGGGTAGACCTGGTCTCCCTGCCGCTAGAACGGGTAGACCTGGCATCCCTGCCGGTAAAACGGGTAGACCTGGCCTCCCTGCCGGCAATACGGGTAGACCTGGCCTCCCTCCCGGTAAAACGGGTAGACCTGGCATCCCTGCCGGCAGAACGGGTAGACCTGGTCTCCCTGCCGCCAGAACGGGTAGACCTGGCCTCCCTGCAGGTAAAATGGGTAGACCTGGCCTCCCTGCCGGCAGAAGGGGTAGACCTGGCCTCCCTGCCGGCAGAAGGGGTAGACCTGTCCTCCCTGCGGACAGAGCGGGTCGCCCGTGCTGGAGGCCCGTATGCAGGGGTGCCTGCACGGGGTGGGAAGGGCCGGCGGCGGGCTGCCTGTGCTCTCTCAGCCGGGGCGGCGGTGGGGGGGCTTGCGGGGGGTGGCTGGGGTCGGCAGGCCGGCCCTGCCGGAGGCCCGTATGCAGGGGTGCCTGCACGGGGTGGGAAGGGCCGGCGGCGGGCTGCCTGTGCTCTCTCAGCCGGGGCGGCGGTGGGGGGGCTTGCGGGGGGTGGCTGGGGGCGGCAGGCCGGCCCTGCCGGAGGCCCGTATGCAGGGGTGCCTGCACGGGGTGGGAAGGGGCGGCGGCGGGGTGCCTGTGCTCTCTCAGCCGGGGCGGCGGTGGGGGGGCTTGTGGGGGGTGGCTGGGGGCGGCAGGCCGGCCGTGCCGGAGGCCCGTATGCAGGGGTGCCTGCACGGGGTGGGAAGGGGCGGCGGCGGGGTGCCTGTGCTGTCTCAGCCGGGGCGGCGGTGGGGGGGCTTGTGGGGGGTGGCTGGGGGCGGCAGGCCGGCCCTGCCGGAGGCCCGTATGCAGGGGTGCCTGCACGGGGTGGGTGGGCCTGCGGCGGGCTGCCTGTGCTCTCTGAGCCGGGGCGGCGGTGGGGGGGGCTTGCGGGGGGTGGCTGGGGTCGGCAGGCCGGCCCTGCCGGAGGCCCGTATGCAGGGGTGCCTGCACGGGGTGGGAAGGGCCGGCGGCGGGCTGCCTGTGATCTCTCAGCCGGGGCGGCGGTGGGGGGGGTTGCGGGGGGTGGCTGGGGGCGGCAGGCCGGCCCTGCCGGAGGCCCGTATGCAGGGGTGCCTGCACGGGGTGGGAAGGGCCGGCGGCGGGCTGCCTGTGCTCTCTGAGCCGGGGCGGCGGTGGGGGGGGCTTGCGGGGGGTGGCTGGGGTCGGCAGGCCGGCCCTGCCGGAGGCCCGTATGCAGGGGTGCCTGCACGGGGTGGGAAGGGCCGGCGGCGGGCTGCCTGTGCTCTCTCAGCCGGGGCGGCGGTGGGGGGGCTTGCGGGGGGTGGCTGGGGGCGGCAGGCCGGCCCTGCCGGAGGCCCGTATGCAGGGGTGCCTGCACGGGGTGGGAAGGGGCGGCGGCGGGCTGCCTGTGCTGTCTCAGCCGGGGCGGCGGTGGGGGGGCTTGCGGGGGGTGGCTGGGGGCGGCAGGCCGGCCCTGCCGGAGGCCCGTATGCAGGGGTGCCTGCACGGGGTGGGAAGGGCCGGCGGCGGGCTGCCTGTGCTGTCTCAGCCGGGGCGGCGGTGGGGGGGCTTGCGGGGGATGGCTGGGGTCGGCAGGCCGGCCCTGCCGGTGGCCCGTATGCAGGGGTGCCTGCACGGGGTGGGAAGGGCCTGCGGCGGGCTGCCTGTGCTCTCTGAGCCGGGGCGGCGGTGGGGGGGGCTTGCGGGGGGTGGCTGGGGGCGGCAGGCCGGCCCTGCCGGAGGCCCGTATGCAGGGGTGCCTGCACGGGGTGGGAAGGGGCGGCGGCGGGGTGCCTGTGCTCTCTGAGCCGGGGCGGCGGTGGGGGGGCTTGCGGGGGGTGGCTGGGGGCGGCAGGCCGGCCCTGCCGGAGGCCCGTATGCAGGGGTGCCTGCACGGGGTGGGAAGGGCCGGCGGCGGGGTGCCTGTGCTCTCTCAGCCGGGGCGGCGGTGGGGGGGCTTGCGGGGGGTGGCTGGGGGCGGCAGGCCGGCCCTGCCGGAGGCCCGTATGCAGGGGTGCCTGCACGGGGTGGGAAGGGCCGGCGGCGGGCTGTCTGTGCTGTCTCAGCCGGGGCGGCGGTGGGGGGGCTTGCGGGGGGTGGCTGGGGGCGGCAGGCCGGCCCTGCCGGAGGCCCGTATGCAGGGGTGCCTGCACGGGGTGGGAAGGGCCTGCGGCGGGCTGCCTGTGCTCTCTGAGCCGGGGCGGCGGTGGGGGGGGCTTGCGGGGGGTGGCTGGGGGCGGCAGGCCGGCCCTGCCGGAGGCCCGTATGCAGGGGTGCCTGCACGGGGTGGGAAGGGGCGGCGGCGGGGTGCCTGTGCTCTCTGAGCCGGGGCGGCGGTGGGGGGGCTTGCGGGGGGTGGCTGGGGGCGGCAGGCCGGCCCTGCCGGAGGCCCGTATGCAGGGGTGCCTGCACGGGGTGGGAAGGGCCGGCGGCGGGGTGCCTGTGCTCTCTCAGCCGGGGCGGCGGTGGGGGGGCTTGCTGGGGGTGGCTGGGGGCGGCAGGCCGGCCCTGCCGGAGGCCCGTATGCAGGGGTGCCTGCACGGGGTGGGAAGGGCCGGCGGCGGGCTGTCTGTGCTCTCTCAGCCGGGGCGGCGGTGGGGGGGCTTGCGGGGGGTGGCTGGGGGCGGCAGGCCGGCCCTGCCGGAGGCCCGTATGCAGGGGTGCCTGCACGGGGTGGGAAGGGGCGGCGGCGGGCTGCCTGTGCTGTCTCAGCCGGGGCGGCGGTGGGGGGGCTTGCGGGGGGTGGCTGGGGGCGGCAGGCCGGCCCTGCCGGAGGCCCGTATGCAGGGGTGCCTGCACGGGGTGGGAAGGGCCGGCGGCGGGCTGCCTGTGCTGTCTCAGTCGGGGCGGCGGTGGAGGGGCTTGCGGGGGATGGCTGGGGTCGGCAGGCCGGCCCTGCCGGAGGCCCGTATGCAGGGGTGCCTGCACGGGGTGGGAAGGGCCGGCGGCGGGCTGCCTGTGCTCTCTGAGCCGGGGCGGCGGTGGGGGGGGCTTGCTGGGGGTGGCTGGGGGCGGCAGGCCGGCCCTGCCGGAGGCCCGTATGCAGGGGTGCCTGCACGGGGTGGGAAGGGCCGGCAGCGGGCTGTCTGTGCTCTCTCAGCCGGGGCGGCGGTGGGGGGGCTTGCGGGGGGTGGCTGGGGTCGGCAGGCCGGCCCTGCCGGAGGCCCGTATGCAGGGGTGCCTGCACGGGGTGGGTGGGCCTGCGGCGGGCTGCCTGTGCTCTCTGAGCCGGGGCGGCGGTGGGGGGGGCTTGCGGGGGGTGGCTGGGGTCGGCAGGCCGGCCCTGCCGGAGGCCCGTATGCAGGGGTGCCTGCACGGGGTGGGAAGGGCCGGCGGCGGGCTGCCTGTGATCTCTCAGCCGGGGCGGCGGTGGGGGGGGTTGCGGGGGGTGGCTGGGGGCGGCAGGCCGGCCCTGCCGGAGGCCCGTATGCAGGGGTGCCTGCACGGGGTGGGAAGGGCCGGCGGCGGGCTGCCTGTGCTCTCTGAGCCGGGGCGGCGGTGGGGGGGGCTTGCGGGGGGTGGCTGGGGTCGGCAGGCCGGCCCTGCCGGAGGCCCGTATGCAGGGGTGCCTGCACGGGGTGGGAAGGGCCGGCGGCGGGCTGCCTGTGCTCTCTCAGCCGGGGCGGCGGTGGGGGGGCTTGCGGGGGGTGGCTGGGGGCGGCAGGCCGGCCCTGCCGGAGGCCCGTATGCAGGGGTGCCTGCACGGGGTGGGAAGGGGCGGCGGCGGGCTGCCTGTGCTCTCTCAGCCGGGGCGGCGGTGGGGGGGCTTGCGGGGGGTGGCTGGGGGCGGCAGGCCGGCCCTGCCGGAGGCCCGTATGCAGGGGTGCCTGCACGGGGTGGGAAGGGCCGGCGGCGGGCTGCCTGTGCTCTCTCAGCCGGGGCGGCGGTGGGGGGGCTTGTGGGGGGTGGCTGGGGGCGGCAGGCCGGCCCTGCCGGAGGCCCGTATGCAGGGGTGCCTGCACGGGGTGGGAAGGGGCGGCGGCGGGCTGCCTGTGCTCTCTCAGCCGGGGCGGCGGTGGGGGGGCTTGCGGGGGGTGGCTGGGGGCGGCAGGCCGGCCCTGCCGGAGGCCCCTATGCAGGGGTGCCTGCACGGGGTGGGAAGGGCCGGCGGCGGGGTGCCTGTGCTCTCTGAGCCGGGGCGGCGGTGGGGGGGCTTGCGGGGGGTGGCTGGGGGCGGCAGGCCGGCCCTGCCGGAGGCCCGTATGCAGGGGTGCCTGCACGGGGTGGGAAGGGGCGGCGGCGGGCTGCCTGTGCTCTCTGAGCCGGGGCGGCGGTGGGGGGGGCTTGCGGGGGGTGGCTGGGGGCGGCAGGCCGGCCCTGCCGGAGGCCCGTATGCAGGGGTGCCTGCACGGGGTGGGAAGGGCCGGCGGCGGGCTGCCTGTGCTGTCTCAGCCGGGGCGGCGGTGGGGGGGGTTGCGGGGGGTTGCTGTGGGCGGCAGGCCAGCCCTGCCGGAGGCCCGTATGCAGGGGTGCCTGCACGGGGTGGGAAGGGCCGGCGGCGGGCTGCCTGTGCTGTCTCAGCCGGGGCGGCGGTGGGGGGGCCTGTGGCGGGTGGCTGGGGGCGGCAGGCCGGCCCTGCCGGAGGCCCGTATGCAGGGGTGCCTGCACGGGGTGGGAAGGGCCGGCGGCGGGCTGCCTGTGCTGTCTCAGTCGGGGCGGCGGTGGGGGGGCTTGCGGGGGGTGGCTGGGGTCGGCAGGCCGGCCCTGCCGGAGGCCCGTATGCAGGGGTGCCTGCACGGGGTGGGAAGGGCCGGCGGCGGGCTGCCTGTGCTGTCTCAGCCGGGGCGGCGGTGGGGGGGCTTGTGGGGGGTGGCTGGGGGCGGCAGGCCGGCCCTGCCGGAGGCCCGTTTGCAGGGGTGCCTGCACGGGGGTGGGTTGGGGGGGGCGGCGGGAATTTTTTGGTTTTTGTTGCTTTTTTATTTCTTTTTCCGCTTTTGAAACAGAGACGCCGCCCCGTCCTCGGGCGTTTCAGCCGAGCTGATGGAAAGCGGCGCCCCTTCCCGTCGCTTGCGGGGGGGGGTGGTGCAGGAGGGGGGAGGCGGCGCGCGCCTGAAATTCCCCTCGCCACCCCCCGTTTCCGAGACTTCGCCGTATCTAGTGGAAGGCGCTAAGCTTGGCCGGACTGTCTCGCTGAAGGCTTTCTTACTCTGCATCGGTTCTGACGGTGGGCGAGAAAAAAAAACAAAACCAAAGCAGAGCAGGGAAACAGTTACAAAAAGTTCTTGAGAGCCAGCACCGGCCCGCCCATCGGCAGACGGAGCGGCGCCCGGGGTCAACGAGTGCCACCCTGCTGCTTAGCAACCGGAACCCGAGCCGGCCCGCCCCGCCCACCCGCCGGCAAGGGGCGGGCGCTTCCCCGCGGCAGAAGGGGGAGACAGAGACTGAGAGACGGGGTCAAGGAGCAGGCGGGGAGCCTTGCGCTGAGGTAGGCTGGGGACGGGGCCTCTTTTCCGAGAAGATTGAGGTTTGAGTCGGGGGGGGGGGGGGGGGGGCGGCGGCAGGGGCTGCTTGTGCGCTCTCGGCCGGGGCGGCGGTGGGGGGGTGGCGGGGTGGGGGGGGGCAGCGGAGC